>NC_048298.1:39991316-40112885 GCF_013100865.1 Trachemys scripta elegans | reverse complement strand
CATGGGGTTCCGGGGGGCCTGTCAAGGGGTGGGGGTATGGATAGGGGTCAGAGCAGTCAGGGGACTGGGAGCAGGGGGGTTGGATAGGGGGTGGGGTCCTGGGGGTGGTTAGGGGCGGGGGGTCCCAGGAGGGGGCAGTTAGGGGACAAGGAGCAGGGGGGGTTGGATGGGTTGGGAGTTCTAAGGGGGGCAGTCAGGGGGTGGGAAGTGGGAGGGGTCAGATAGGGGGCGGGGGCCAGGCTGTTTGGGAAGGCACAGCCATACAGTTTTGCAACCCCAGTGTGGCTCTCGGGCCAAAAAGTTTGCCCACCCCTGGTCTAGATAATACTTAGTCCTGCCATGAGTTCAGGGGACTGGACTAGATGACCTCTTGACCTCCTTCCGGTCCTATGATTCTATAATTCTATGATTCTGGTCATCTAGTCTGACCTCCTGCATAACATAGGACTTCTCCCAGTGATTCCATTATTGAGCCCAACAACTTTTGGGCAATCAGAGGGCTGCAAAGCATTGATAATTTTATTACAGTTCTAAAACAAAGAAAACCATATTTCAAAATAATACTGGAGATGCCAAAACTTTCAAAGTTTGGGAGGTCAAATATAGTAGTTGTAGTATATATGTTTACTCTTTGTGATGGGGTGTTTAACCCACATGTCAGGAAAGAGTATATATAATCTGAACAGCCAACTAACCTGCCTACTTGCAACTGGAGGGTGGGCCAGGACTAATTAGAGGTAAAGCTCAACTACAGGGACAGAAACTCATGTGAAGAAGAAACAAACCTGCAGCACAATCATTTATACCAACTCTCAAAGGCAGACCTATAATTACCATAAAGTAAAGCAAATCTCATGTTATAATTGTCAAACAGAATCCATCATATTTTAAAATTTACAAAACAATTAAATGGGACAGGTGCTCAGCTGGAACATAATGCCAATCAAGTTCTTAGAGTTATGCCGATTGTCACCCACTGAGGATCTGTCCCATGAATTTAATAACCACTATTCTTAATTGTACTTGATCACAGTAGTCAACATGTACAAAAAGAGGATAACATAACTGAGGAGTGTTGTATTGATCTCAAGGGACACAAGAGTCAAAGGTGTTTATTAACACTGTCCAACAGTGACACTTAGGTTTGGGAGGTGAGGGGGCTTGCGGAGGCCTTGGCTTTACACTGTTCCTTGGCACACACCCAAAAGCATTGATTCTAAGTTGAAAGTTTATGGATCAAACATGAGACAGAACAAGAAATTAAAACAAGCATTTATACTGAAGCTGGTATTGAGTGATTATGAAGAACAAACTTAAAAGGTATTAAAGTATCTTTGCTTTTGGGGGCAAAATATCAGAATCTCTTTTGTTTAAACAACAACCTTTCTTTGATGAAAATTTTACTTTCAGTCCTGAAATGGGAAGGGTATTCATTTGTCCTGTTTGTACCAAACGGACACAAAGAGAAGGAGAGATAGGATAGAAAAGGTGGGGGAAATATGGCTATTGTTGATGGTTTTGGAACACCAGATTGGCTGATCAGTTACAGATGGATGCTTTCAATGACAGGACAACTTTGACATCAGTTGCTTGGATCCTGGTTTACATTCTGGTCAGGATGTCATCTGGTTGGGTCTTTTCTCCTTAGACAGAGCAGGATTGTGATCATCTCATCCTACTGCGCTGATGCTGTACAGTTCACTTCAGGATTTGATGGAAAGAGTCAGAGAAGAGGATAGGAGGCACGAAGGAAGTAACACAAGTGCAGAAAGTAACACAAAAGGGAGGGAGGGAGGCAGAACAGACCCGATCTTACGTGCTTCTGTGGTACTGGCAAATAGGTGTCCCCACTGGTGGGTTGTGGACTGGATGTCATGATGATATGATGATTTTCAGGACACACAAGTGAATAACAACGTTCCTTGAAGAAGAGCAAGGCCTAATGGCCTTCCTCTCAGTAAGAAAGACTTTCAGTCTGGTCTGTTCCTCCTGCCTTGGGGTCAGGGAATATAAGATGTGATGAGACAAGACTAGTTGGGATGCAAGGTGGGATGGGAGAAGAAAGCGATGACGTTTTTTGTTTGTTTTTTTTAAATCTCTTTTAAAGAAACCCCAAAAGTGGGCAGCATAGTTCATCCCATCATTATTTTGTCTAACAATGAGGCCTAATATCTGCCATACCAATTTTGGTTCATTAATTTCTGGCTGCACATCTTCTGTTTTCACCAAGCATGATTTCAACAGTCTTTTTTATCCACAGTCCCTTTTTGTTTGGACTAATGCAGTTTTTCTGTCTTGTTCTCTTGCGTTTGTTCATAACGTTCATTATTGAAAACAACTTGACCTATTTTCCATGGTTAATTTCCAAGCAGGCAAAAAGTATAAGTTATTTTGACATCTTATGAACTTTCACTACTTTTCACATTTGAGCTTACAATTGGGGTAAATTTTTAGGCCCAATTAATTAAAATTCCTGTTGGGATAAACACCAGAGTAAATCAGAAAAAGGAGGCAGAAAGCTAAAGAACACTTAGTGGTTTAAGATTATGTAGGGCTGGTAGACAATTTTTGGAAAAAAAAAATCCACAAAAAATTGAGGTTTCAACCAAATGAAATTATTGGAAAGTGTCTGCTTGCCTGGAAAATGTGGTCATTTTACATTTTTCATTAGAAAACTTGCCCCCCTTCCCAATGGTTTGGGTTAATTTTTGGCTTTTCAACAAAAATCAAACTTTTTCAAGGAAAGACAAAACATTTTCTGACCTGATCTAATGGAGTATCTTAATTTTAGGGAAAGATTCAGATGATGTTGTAATTCCGTATATTAATCTATAACTAATTTGAGACCTTTTGTACTCTTTTTGCTTCAGTACATTTTCATTGATTCTGTCTATTCTCCCATTCACTCACACCACAATAAAAAAGATTAAATCATCATCAGTCCAGATTGAAAGAAAAATTGACCATTACCTTATAGAAAAAAACATTGGGCCTAACACCCTTGGGCTCCGTATCTGTTTTAAGTCATTTACACTTGTGCAAAATGGATGAAATATAGGGGTGAAAAGCTGCCACCAGGGAAAGCAAATGGGGAATTCTGATTGAGTAGTGTTTTACATCCACATTGCACAGATGTGAATGACTACTCCAGGTGCATGCAGTGTGTAGGCTCCGGCCCATGACTCATGAGATAAGAACTCTAATGGGTAGATGGGAGTCAGTGGCTGGAGGCAGCAGTGTATTGGCAAAAGCAGCTCTCTAGGACAGTGTGGCCTAGAGCCTTCATTTGTAATCACAGTGCAGCCCTCATGTCAAAAACATTTGCTTGTCACCTCGTTAGCAAGAAAAAATATCAAAAGAACAAGCAACACAAAATATTGTCTTGCCTATTACTTAGCAACCACATGCCTTCTCTTCAGCTCTGAAGAGACTTAAATTTTGGCGTGTGAGTCAAAAAAGTGACAACAAACCAGACAGGAAACAGATGCGACACCCTCTGACATTTTAGGGACTACCCAGAAAGTAAGGGGTCCTGTCATCACCTGCCCTGTAACCTGGAGGCCTTTATGCAATTATGGTTCAATTCACTGACACCAATAGCCTGTCCACAAGCATAAAGTTTCTCTCTGGCTCTCACCAGCCCATTTACCCCTCACAGAGTGACACCAACAGCCCATCAAGTACCAAGTCTCCCCAAATCCATCCTTCTTCAGTTCTTACCCGCCAGACACTCAGACTTCCCCCCTCTGGTTTGCACCCCAGAAAGCATGAAATCAGCCCCCCTTCGCCCCCCCCCCCCCCCGAGTTATTCATTCATATTGGCACACACACTCCACACTGTTTGCACAACAGAGACCTGCTTAGGATAAAAATAAATAAAAGCGTCTTTTACAGAAAAACACAGATTTAAAGATGAAATAGTAAGGGGAAGTAAACATATACAAGTTCCACAGAATTTAAACATAAAGATGCAGGCTTTGCACTGCCATATTAGATAAAATCCCCTTTCTAATACAAGTTATGTATTGCCTTGGAAGAATCCCCCAGCATACCCTCTAGCTACAGGGGAGATCCAGCAGTCACAGACAGCGTCTCACCTAAAGGCTGCCTCTCAGTTTCTGGATGACCAACCTCAGTTCCAAGCCTGTTTTTAAAAAGCTTTTTCCTTTTTGCTTTTCTCTCTTGGTATGGTGACTCATGGTTAGTCGGAGTCGGGAAATTCTAGCCTGGAAGTCTCATTGTCTTCCCATTAATTCTCATGGTCCACCATTGTCTTTTCCTGGGCTGGACAATGGATGAGTACTTGAAGTTGGGTTTGTGTAAACAACTGGCTTGGGTGGTGTTTCTCCCTGTCTGACTGCTCACTGCCTTGCTGTGAAGTGGAGCTGAAGTTTATGAGCACAATTTTCTATATACACAAATACATCAGTTCATCACAATCATGGTCTGTATGCATATCTCCTAATGACTATCAAGTTCAGAAGGTTACAAGCTTTTGTAAAAGACCTCACTCTATATATTTTTGTAATGCAATGACATAGTAAGCAATCAGTTGGTTTAACTGCTTATTTGGGGGGGTTAAACCTTCTGTTCTCCCTTTGGGGTGTCTGGACCCTGATTATCACCCCCCAGAAGCCTACAACCAATTAAAAGATTTCTACTGTCTCTGAGAGGCAATTAAAGAGCCATGCTTCACCAACCAATTAATAGTCTCTTGACAACATCCATTTACCAACATCTTAGAGACATAGCCTTGTTGTCCACATCTGATATAATTGCATTACAGCACCACAAAGAACACTGCCTGATCAAAGTTTGAGATTCGTTGGTCTGAAAGGATTTTCCCCCCGCCCCATCACATTTTAAATCTGAATGCACAGGATAACAAAGAGACTGTGTGCATTTGGCAGACTACTGTGGGGGTTGTTCTGCACAGAGATCATTATTGTAGGAAAGATACTGAGCCCAAGAGAAATAACCTTTCTGCCTCATTGGGGCCGAGCTAGTTATAGCTTTAATGTTTATACAGGAGGGCAAGAAGAAGGTGCATTTCATATAAATCGTCATATTCCGTTATAAAATACTCCTTGGCACTTTGTCTATTTATGTAAGACGGGTGAGCTCAGTGATTAGGCAACTCCTCTGAAAAGTGAGACCCAGGTTCAAGTGTCTGCTCTGCCTAATTCTGTGCAGGAATTTAAACCTCGGTCTCTGAGTACCCTAACCACTGGGCAATTGGCTATTCTGGAATAGGGCATCCATCTTTCTCTCTTCATTTTTATGAAAAATTTCTAAAAGTGTCAGTTTCATCCTGTAGGATGGGAAACTGAGGAACAAGTCCTCTGAATTTAGGTTTAATCAACTTTTACTTTATTTTTAAATTTTTAGACAGAATCGCTGTCCTTTACAGTTTCTGATCATATATTTATGACAGATAATAATAAACAGATAAGATGGACCAGGTAAGGGCCCAAGTCACCAAGTTCTGGGGTACTGGGAAGGTCTCCTGCACTTCATGAGGGTAATCTCAGACTATCCAATAGTCTCTGACTTGGAACCTTGTTCACTTGATTTCTTAGACCTTTTCACATTACATATTCATTAGCTGTCTTCTAATCAATGTTAAGCAGTGTGTCTTATATAACCTGCACACTATACATGTGCAAGCTTCGATTTACATAACTTTTGCTGTCTACAGACTAAATATTCAAAGCGGTCTCAACCGCTTTGCATACATGTTCACAAAAGCCTTTGTGTGGTGATTGTAGCATGTACCCACCTGAAACTAATTTGTCCAAATAACAAGTACGTGTAGTGTCTTAGACTGAGGTTAGATACTGGGGGGTAGTTTGGCAGGTCATAGTATTGGGAGAAAATACTGCTTGACAATTACATGTTTTAGAGCAAGTGTTGGAATCCCCTCGCAGGAATTACTGACAATTTGTCTTACAGTGTAAACTCTTTTGCATAGGGATCATATTTTCCAAAGTGTTTATATTGCGTTTAGCAAAGTTGGGCCTGAGTTCTGATTGAGGTCTTTGAGCCGTACTGTCAATGGAGGTATGCTAGTTTAAAACTGTCCTGTGAGCACAGGCCCTGTGAGCACAGAATTTGTTATTCCATAAACTGTTTGTGTTTAAGCATTCACAAATGGCCTAGAAATGATGTATCATTCAATAAAAGAAAGCTGCAGCTATGAAAAGTCTTATTCCGAGGTTTATCATGCATTATTTTTTTCTCCATTCAGCATCCTGGTGAAGAAATGCACATTGATTGGCTTATATCACATTAAATAAAATGTATTCTTTTATTTAGTCATGCTCAAAATATTTGTGAGTTTTTAAACTGCTTCATTTTTCAAATTCAATGACATTATAAAAATAGTCTTAACACTGCAATTAAAAACCAGAGGCTGACCCAAGTCAGTTGGCCCAGGCCAGCCGTGGGTTTTTAATTGCAACGTAGACATACCCATACAGTCATTTGAAATAAAGCTTAAGAAATTAAGCACACTAGTTATGGATATACCCAGCCTACAAAGTTCAATTTCCAAAGATCCAATCACTGTTTGAACAAACATTACTCACATTTTTATTTTCACTTTTCAAATTCTTAACTGAAAATATTTTTTCTCTTCAAATTAGATTGGGATATTCACTTAAGAAGATTAGAGTTTAATATTTGAAACCAGAATTTATGGTTGTAGTACAAGACAGTATAAAATGGTGTGCCTTTACCATCTTAATTCATCAACCCAATAACAGATTGTTTCTTTATCTGTGCTCCTGCTATAATGGTATGTACAATAAATGTCAGATGACTTCAATGAATCAAACCAACTCTGATTGTGCCAATGCTGGTGGTATCTCCTAGCATTTATTCACTATTTTGAATTATTAAAAGAATGTATCTACCACTGACTGTTTGCTAGTGTCCTGTGCACTCCATTTCACTATTTACTCAATGCTGCAGCAAAGCTAGAAAAATTGTAAGAAAACTGAACAAACTGAGTGACAACCATGCATTCAGGACATTGTTTAATATTGAGACCATAAAAGGTAATCTACTCACTTTCTAAATTGCTCCTGACAATTATAGCACACAGTTAGATTACCCACAAATGGGAAAATAATTGAACACTCCAGTTAAATAGATTAAGGTTCTTTGATGAATATGGATTATTACAATTTATTTATTCATGTGTAGTCTACATAGTTTATTATTGAATGCTTTCTGATTGCCGCATATTGAAATGTGAGGTACTCCTGGGTTCCTTCTAGGAACCAGAAATTGCCAGACTGGATCAGATCAGTGGTCCCTACAGTCCAATATTCTGTGACTCGCAGTGGCCAGTAACAGATATATCCGGAGGTGCAAGAAACCTTGCAGTACACAGTTATTATGGAATAACTGTCCACAGGGAAATCTTTCTTCCTAATCCCCATCAGTTAAATGTTGATTTATACCCTGAAGCCAGAGAGATTTATATTCCTTTCCAATTTCTGATATTTTAAAAATATCCTTAGTACTGTGATTCTGGATATTCTTGTTACCCATATGAATGACCAATCCTTTAGAGAATGCTGCTAACTCCCAGTGTAAGTTAAAGTTTTCTAATCTAGGTCTGCTAGTTACAAGCCATCAAGGGGCCATTACACTGACTTGGGATCACCAAAACACAATAGCACTTTGACCACACCTACTCCCCGGGGCACAATCCCCATCAACCCTCTATTCAGAGGAACTACTTACAAAATAGGATGCTCCTCAACTTGGGCCAGTGTAGCAGAATCAGACCTTAAAGCCCAAATCCTCAAAGGTATTAGGCACCTACCTCCAATTGACAGGGATTAATTCAATGCATGTGGCATTAATTGAGGATGTGGGCAATAGTGTTTTCACTAACATGAATTTGTATTTGGATTAATATGCTTAAATATATTCCACAGGCCTCTGTGGTGTTCAGTAGTAAATAAAGGTTATAATGCTGCCCACCTAACAGTGATGCACAGCATGTACTTGAGCTAGGGAGGACAATTTGGTCTTCATTCTGGTACTGTCTGTTTAGGGGCCATGGGAACAGAAAACAATAACTTTCCTGGATTTCCACAGAATGTTTGTAAATTACAAGCACCTTGGGAAGACAGAGAGAGAAACTTTTTCGGGGCCATGTTTGGAGCCAGGGGCGGCTCCAGGCACCAGTGCAGCAAGAGCATGCCTGGGGCGGCAAGCTGTAGAGGGCAGCCTGCCGGTGCCTGTGAGGATGGCCGTCAGGTGGCCTTTGGCGGCATGCCTGCAGGAGGTCCGCCATTCCCACGGTTTTGGTGGCAATTCGGCGGCGGATATGCCGAAGCCGTGGGACCAGCAGATCACCCGCAGAAACACCGCTGAATCTGCATGACCGAGGACCGCCCGCAGGCATGCCGACTGCCGTGCTTGGAATGGCAAAAATCATAGAGCTGCCCCTGTTTGCAGCTTCCCACAGAAGTTTGAGGGAGCAGGGAGTTTGAGGGAGCACCCTCCAAACATGGCAGATCCAGAAACTCCAACCTTGTGGAGTTGTCGTTCTGCAGTGCTGTCCAGTGCTCCTTCCCCTCCTGGCATGGCTCCCTGAGAAGCCATGCTACCATTGGCTTCCTATCTACAAACAAAACTTCTTTGAGGGACCAGCATGGTGAGGAAGATAATGCAAGTAGAAGCAGTAGTACACCTCCACTGTTTTGTCGATGAAAGCTGTCTTTTGTCAATAAAACTCTGTAGTGTAGACAAAGCCCTAGATTCTGTACATGTATCCAGCTGAACACCACACAAGTCCTGAAGGAAACAGACCTCAAAGGGTAACTTCTCCCCTTTTCCTGCAGCAATACCCCCAGCACTAATCTCCATTTGGACCTTCTGTGGAAAACTATCACAGTGGTTTTCAAACTTTTTCAGCTGCATACCTCTTTCCAAATAATGTAGTCTACCACGTTCCCCTATTTGAGATAGAGTCATAATATACCTATGATTAGAATGCCAAGTCTCACTAAATAAAATGCGTTGTCTGCCATTACCAGATTTTTCTCACATACCCCCTGATGAGAGCTTGCATACCTCTAGGGATACACGTACCCCAGTTTGAAAACCACTGACCTAGCACAATCAGCCCTGGTCCTTGTCGAGGGCTTCTAGACACTACAGTAATACAAATAATTAATAGTAATAAGACCTTCCTTATGCTCCCAGGGGAGCTGGTGAAGAAAGCATGTCTTGAAGGCACTACTCTGTTTACAATAGCTATCTAGGCTTCTACAATGCATCTCCTTCCCCTCCTTTTGGGACGTTTCCACACCATTTAACTTTCCTTTCATCCCCTTTGATACATCTGCTTTATGAGTCAGACAGAGATTGATGTGAATGATTTTCTTATCTCAGTATGGGGGATTTACAAGCCTAAATTAGGGCTACATATTAATTACACACTTAATACAATATAACACACATTATAGTAATTACTAGGTACTAATTGCTTTCTTTTCAGCCATGAAATCCAGTTTATTTGGGGCTTATGCCTGCATTTCTTGAAGTCAGTTTGAGTTTCATTTGCGCAGGGAGGGAAAGCAGGATTGTGTCTTTAGTTTGCCTTTGTGTTGATGTGTATTTGCTGGCAGAGAATCTAATTATCTATTTTCCAGAATCACTGGTGGGTATCCGGGGAGGGGGGGGGGGGGAGCAGGCAGAAGCAGCCATTAAAAATGTATCTAGAAGGCATTCAAGGGCGCACCCTTATGACCACACATGTAGCACAGACCTAAAAGCCCTTATGCAGCTTCTCAAGGTTATTCTGTAAAGCACAGACTGCTATTAGTGATGATGGGAGTTGGGTGTGTAAAATCCCCATGTCCTACCCCCAATCTGGTATTTCATTTTATCAAGAATGTTAAATTCCTCTTGATTTCTCTCAAACACTGAATTAATTTTTGTCTTTATCTTGTGCCTTTTCTGTTGTTGTTACTTATTAAAATAAAATAAATACATCCCGGTATTCACACTCTACGCACTATTGTAATAACCTTTGTACAAAGTCTGGTAAGATATCATTGAAAAACTCATAACTTGCTGATCAATAATACTACAGCAAAATGCATGTAGCAGTGATGTATGTGAAGTTATAAACATAAGTTGAGCTCATGACTAAAAGTCTGTTTACCAGAGAAGTCTGGGGAATGGCCAAACCAGTTCCACAGAGATGAAGGGTAAGCTGATGCCATAGCCAGCACCATTACCTGCTAAGTGGCCATTTGTTGTCAGGAAAGGAGGCAGGGGCAAAAAGTCTACATCTTAGCAAAGAAACAGCATGGAGTTTCCTTCCACACAGACTGCCTGTCACCTTGCTCCCTTCTGGAAATGCTTCTCCAAGGGGAGATAGGATCATAAAAAGGGGCAGACACCCGAAGAACCTGTCTCTATCTTCCTCACTGCCCATCGTATTCACAGCATCTGAAGCAACAAAGGAAACATTCATTGGACTCTGGGAGAAGGGGTCCTGACCTAAAAAGTACGGTCTAGTCTGCACTACAGAGTTAGGTCAACTCAAGGCAGCTTACAGCGATCTAACTATGGAAGTGTCTACACTTTAATTTTGCTTCCTCCGATGTAACTGCTCCACTACAACAACTTAATAATTCCACCTCCACAAGTCAGGATCAATGTAGTTAAGTCAATGCAGTGTCAGTGTAGACACTGCATTGCTTACGTCAACCATTACTGGATTTCAGGAGCCATCCCAAAATACCCCACATTGACAGCACAATCAATACAAGCGTTCCTGATGAGGACACACACCGTCGACACAAAGAGCAAAGTGCAGACACGCCTGAGCAATGTAATTACTGTGGCGGCTGTATGCCAACATAAATTAGGTCGACTTAGGGCTTGTCTGCACTGGCACTTTACAGCGCTGCAACTTTCTTGCTCAGGGGTGTGAAAAAACATCCCCCTGAGCATTGCAAGTTTCAGTGCAGTTATGTGCCAGTATAGACAAATCACCAGCCCTGGGAGCCACGCTCCCAGCGCTCGTGGCTATGCCCCTTGTGGAGGTGGGTTTTTTAGAATGCCGGGAGAGCTCTCTCCCAGCGCTCTGCCGCAACCACACAAGCTACATTAAAGTGCTGCCGCGGCAGCCCTTTAACCTTGCTAGTGAAGACGTGCCCTTAATTTTGTAGGCCTTAGACTGTTGAAAGCATGTGGTGAGAAAACTTTGCTTTGAATTTAACATAGTGTGTTAAGTTAGGAACCAATCGTCTTTTATCTTATTTTTCTTGTAACTATTTCTGACTTTTATGCCTCATTACTTGTATTCACTTAAAATCAGTCTCCTTGTTGTAGTTAGTAAACCCGTTTTACTGTTTTATCTAATCCCGTATGTTTAAACTGGAATGTCCAAAAAACTCCATTTGGAGTGACAACTTTTGTGCATATCATTTCTTTTAAAGAAATAATGGAGCTAATATAACTTGTATAGTCCAGGAGAGGGCTGGGTAGGACAGGACATACATTTCTGGGGGGAAATCTAAGACTGGCAGTGTGTTGGCAATCACCCTGCAGTATAAATAATGTTGGTGAGAGCCAGAGTGTAACCCAAGTGTGGCTGACAGGCTGCAGTTACACAGACACTCAGGGTGTGACCTGCATGCTGTATGGCTGTTTGTGAGCAGCCCAGGTGGGAGCTACTTCAGAAAGGCATTGTAAGGCACTCACGGTTGTAGGGCATGGGTGAGACAGCTGCACCCTGGTATGTCACAGCATATTATGCCTAACTCATGAATGCCAGCTAAGAGGCAGTGGGTCTTTTCTGTTCTTGATGCTTATTACAAAAATAAAAGGCACATACAGCACACAGAATAATAGAAATGTAGGGATGGAAGGGACCTCAAGAAGTCATCTACCCCAGCACTGAGGCAGGACCAAATAAACCTATACAATCCTGAGAGGTGTTTGTTCTTCCCATGGTACCTGATCTACCAGTTCTCTGAGTTTGTTAAAGTTTGCTTTTTTGAAGTCCATTGCCTTATTCTGCTGCTCTCACTGCTTCCTTTCCTTAGAATCATTAAATCTATCATTTATGTTACATAAATCCTTGTTATTTTGTATGCTACATTTGAATGCACATAGAGGCCCCAATCAGGTTCAGGGCCCCATTGTGCTAGGCATTGTATGTACACATAATAACAGAAAGTCCCTGCCCCAGGGAGCTTACAATATAAATAGAGAAGATAGACAAAAGAAGTGTTATTAGACTCATTTTACAGATGAGAAACTAAAGCACAAAGATGTTTTCAAAAGGCACAAATGACAGATGTCCAAATTCCATTGACTTTCAATGGGAATTAGGCACCTAACTGCAATATGTACCTTTGAAAATTTCCCCCTAAATAACTTTCCCAAGATCACACAGGAAGTTTGGGGCAGTGCAAGAAACTGAAACGAGATCATCTGAATCTTAGTTCAGTGCCCCAGCCAGTAGAACATTCTCACACAGCGTTCATAATGAACATAGCAGAGGCGATACCTTCTCTCTCTCTCTCTCTCTCTCTCTCTCTGTATATGTATATCCATCATAACATGGTGTATCTGCTACAACTTGTCCTTTTGCATCACACACACAAAGAATTCCTCCTCCCAATGACAGAAACAACTGTTATTTTATTAACAGATTTGGCTTGAAATGGAGGTTGCCTGTGCGCGTACACACACACGAACGCATGCACACACACAGCGTGTTCTCTTTTTTTGTGCTTTGTTTTATTGCCCTCTTCATACACACTAAAGATCTTTGGTAATTTAAAGTATATTGTTTCTCCTTCTTGAATTGTTGAAATGAATGCAGCCATGTTGGCACAATGGACTTACTTTAGCCCTTGCCTACATGTGGGTGCAACTCCCATTGAAGTCCGAAGTAGTTGGGTGTATTTACGCTAGGGCTAAATATGGCCCATTAGGTTATTTTGGGGAAATTGTTGGACCTATCACAACCCTAACTCTCTCGGAGCACAAACTAAAAATAGGGCCTGTGATGTTGCCCTCCATATGCTTGTGAAAATATGCTTATGAATGTGAATATAATGTACCTGGAATATGCTTTATGCAAAAGGTCTCTTGTAAGGTTTACAAAGCTTATAATCTACTGAGTGTGTTCATCCTATTTGTATGCATCTATCATTCTTGTATCTGAAGCTAGAAATATGAAGTATAACTCTGAGGTCCTACTGTAATTATGCAAAGTGTGGGTCACTAATGGAGGTTTAGAATCTTGATGGCTCCCATTGACTAGGACAATTGGTTGTAAATGGCTCTGTTTACTTGCAAACCTTCCTCGGTACATGTGGGCCAACCCTGGAAGAATGGAGGCTGGGGTCTCACAGGATATGTGAACATGTCACCTGATACTGGAATCCATCTTAAACCTGGTGCTTTTTCATTTAGGAGGAGGGGTGGAGACCCAGAGAGACTAAATATTCTCGCCTTGTGCCAAGGCTATAAAAAGGGGTGGAACAGAACAAAGAAGACTGCCAGTCATGAGAACACCCCTGCTTTCCACCTAAGATGTCTGCTGTACCAGGGGAAAGGATTGGGCCCAGACTAGGAAGGAGTCTAGTCTGTGAAACAAGCTTATTGGAGCATCTCTGAGGGTGATATTTTACCTGTAATCAGTTTCTTAATGTATTAGGCTTAGACTTGCGTGTTTTTGCTTTATTTGGCTTGGTGATTTACTTTGTTCTGTCTGTTACTACTTGAAACCACTTCAGTCCTACTTTTTATATTTAATGAAATCACTTTTGTTTATTAATTAACCCAGAGTAAGTGATTAATATCTGGGGGAGCAAACAATTGTGCATCTCTCTCTATCAGTGTTATAGAAGGCAGACAATTTATGAGTTTACCCTGTATAAGCTTTATACAGAGTAAAATGGATTTATTTGGGGTTTGGATCCCATTGGAAACTGGGTGTCTGGGTGTTGGAGATAGGTGACCTGCTGAGCAGTTTTTGGTTAAAGTCTGCAGCTTTGGGGGCATGGACCAGACCTGGGTCTGTGTTGCAGCAGGCTAGCATGTCTGGCTCAACAGGGCAGGGTTCTGGAGTCCCAAGCTGGCAGGGAAAACAGGCTCAGAGGTAATCCCAGCACATCAGGTGACAGTCCCAAGGGGGTCTGTGACCGAACCCTGTCACAGGGCCATATTTAAAAATGAGAGCCTGGACTGGGTTCTGAATTCAAACTTGGAAAACCACAAAGTTGAGGAATGTGTTGAACATGGGATTGTGATTCAGACTCATGCCTATCTAGCATTGACCAACTCAATCTGTGAAACTAGATGTCCTTGTATAACTAAACTACCCTCTTACATGCATAAACGAAGACTCTCAGTGAGTAACTAACATCCCAGTCAAAACCAAAAAAACTCCATCAAAAACAAGAAAATGGAGCCCTGATAGTGTTTCTTTTTTTCAAACATAATATGCAGCTGGGTACTCACTTCTGAGGAAGCAGCATCCCAACCAGAGGTGTAAGTACTGACAGAAAACTGAAGCAAATGAAACCGACCAAAGAAATAGATAGGGATCAAGTTCCAGAAGAGTTTTGCTCAAACAATGCCAGAAATGGATGATTCTTTGGAAGTGCTGTATACTAATGTATTCTCCTGTCAGGACTCCAGGAGCAGTTCAGAAAGTGATTCACAACTAACCTGGTATCAAAACACCCTACTCGCTGTCACTTGTATATTGATGTGGAGAGGTGCAGACATGCAGCATGTGTCTTTTGTACACTACATAAGCCTGTTGATCAGGCACTTCCTCTGCAAAATTCTCCAGAGAGAAATCTTAATTGGCACTGTCACAAAATGTGTCTTGCTGCCTCTCATTCAATAAAGACACTAAAAGCTTCAGAGCAGCAGAAATCCGCTTCACCTAAAACATGACATTGTAACAAGTTGGAAATGCAAAATGTATCCACTAGACTCTACATCAAAACCCAGTATGAGTGGGATGATTTAAATCCACAAAAGTCAGAAAATTCAACGTTAGGATTGCCTCATTTTCTATCCTTGTTTTCACTGTCCTTCATGTACTATTCCCCTTTTCCCCTCCATCAACTCAGTATTCCCCTTCCCTTTCCATTTTTACCTTCATTTTCAGCTCAAATTCCTAAACTTAGCCAATTCACTTTATGAATGAAATGTTTAGTGCAGCCTTAGAAAAATCTGAGTCTAGCCAGAGGATGTGAGGCCCCTGACATGTTTATTAAAGATGGAAAGACAAAAGTTGTATGCCAGATATGAAAAAAACCCTGCTTGTATCCATCACATTAGAAAAATTGCTTAAGAACAGCATCATCTCTTTAAAAATACCAACCCTTCTATATGAAATTCAAGATAACCTGCTTTTTAAAATTCCTGTGCCACAATTAAAGCTATTGTTGGCAGATTTTAAGATGTTTGAGGAGACAACAATGTGTGACTTGCATACGGTCCCATAGCTGTGCCGCTGTCGCACCCATAATGGAGACTTGGCCTCAGACTCCCTTACACTCAGACTTCCTTAACTATACTTACTAGGCCTAGTTGAAAATTTTCCTTCAAAACTGTTTTGACAGAAAAATGTTTTTTTGACAAAACTTAAATTGTCATGGAAAATATCTGTTTTCCTCAAATCTTTTGGTTTTCTGCAATCAATAAATAAATAAATAAATAAATAAATACTGATTTATTTTTGTCTGAAAACCTGAAGTTTTTGTTTCTTGGTTTTTGGCCCCAAAGTTGAAATTTTCCATAGGAATGTGGGTAGGGTGACCAGAGATCCCGATAAAATCGGGACTGTCCCGAGATCGAGCAGTTTGTCCTGCATCCCAGCTGAAGTACGGTCGGGATGCCATTTTGTCCCAATATTTTGTTTCCGGCGCTTTTTTTTTCCTTGTTGTTTAGGTGGCAGTGACCGGCATGGGGAGTGCCTTTTCGGCGTCACTTCAGCGGTGGGTCCCTCAGTCGCCAATGAGTCTTCGGCGGCATTTTGGTGGCGGGTACTTCCTTCTTTGGCAGTAAGGTGTATTACCTGCCGCCCAAATGCCACCAAAGACCGTCAGTGACTGAAGGACCCTCCGCCGAAGTGCCGCCGAAGACTCGGACAGATGAGTGTAACAATAGAAAAGGCGCTCCCCCTGTGGCGGTCCTGACATTTTGGAATTCTCAACTGGTCACCCTAGATGTGGGGAACATTTTCTGACAGCTCTACTATTTACCCACATTCTGCTGATGTGCAAGGGACTCTCAACTGGTGCAAATTATGCACCAAGCAGCCAGAAGAAAATATCATTTGAAGCTAGGTGGAAGCTGCCTCTGCTCATGTAACACCAACAGACCCTGGTCATCGGTGGCGTGATCGAACCTGGGACCTTAGTGCATGAGCCTCTACAGCATGAGCTAATAGCCAATTGACTCTTAGCTAAAGCTGTAGAGCTGACTCATTTTATCTCTCTCTCTCTAAGTGGTCTTGGTGCCACTAGATGGGACAGAACTCTACACTCAGAAGGTGTGGGGGTTATACTCACACCTTCTTCTACCTTCTTTCAATGCCTCAGGTTTTAAACCACACCAGTTTAGACTCACTTATGCTCACTTATACATTAGTAGGTGGGAGTATTTTCTGTGGCTTAGGTTTTCAAAAGCTTGTCTACCCTGTGACTCTGTTCATATTGCCTGCACATTTGGCCCAATTAGGGTGACCAGATAGCAAGTGTGAAAAATTAGGACGGTTTGGGGATAGGGAGTTGATAGGTGCCTTCATAAGAAAAAGCCCCAAATATCAGGACTGTCCCTATTAACATTTGGACATAGAATCATAGAAGATTAAGGTTGGAAGTGACCTCAGGATGTCATCTAGTTCAATCCCCTGCTCAAAGCAGGACCAACCCCAACTAAATCATCCCAGCCAGGGCTTTGTCAAGCTGGGCCTTAAAAACCTCTAAAGATGGAGATCCCACCACCTCCATAGGTAACCCATTCCAGTGCTTCACCACCCTCCTAGTGAAATAGCTTTTCCTAATATCCAACCTAGACCTCCCCCACTGCAACTTGAGACCATTGCTCTTTGTTCTGTCATGTGCCACCACTGAGAACAGCTGAGCTCCATCTTCTTTGGAACCCCCCATCAGGTAGTTGAAGGCTGCTATCAAATTCCCCCTCATTCTTCTCTTCTGCAGACTAAATAAGCCCAGTTCCCTCAGCCTCTCCTCATAAGTTATGTGCCCGAACCCCCTTATCATTTTCGTTGTCTTCTGCTGGACTCGCTCTAATTTGTACACATCCTTTCCATAGTGTGGGGCCCAAAACTGGACACGATACTCCAGATGTGGCCTCACCAGTGCCGAATAGAGGGGAATAATCACTTCCCTCAATCTGCTGGCAATGCTCCTATTAATGCAGCCCAATATGCCGTTAGCCTTCTTGGCAACAAGGGCACACTGTTGACTCATATCCAGCTTCTCATCCACTGTAACCCCTAGGTCCTTTTCTGCAGAACTGCCACTTAGCCAGTCGGTCCCCAGCCCATCGCAGTGCATGGGATTCTTCTGTCCTATGTGCAGGACTTTGCATTTGTCCTTGTTGAACCTCATCAGATTTCTTTTGGCCCAATCCTCCAATTTGTCTAGATCACTCTGGACCCTATCCCTACCCTCCAGCATATCTCCCTCTCCCCCCAGCTTAATGTCATCTGTGAACTTGCTGAGGGTGCAACCCATGATCCAGATCATTAATGAAGATGTTGAACAAAACCGGCCCCAGGACCGACCGCTGAGGCACTCTGCTTGATACCAGCTGCCAACTATTCATCGAGCCATTGATCACTACTATCCATTAAGCCCGACAATCTAGCCAGCTTTCTATCCATCTTATAGTCCATTCATCCAACCCATACTTCTTTAACTTGCTGGCAAGAATACTCTGGGAGACTGTATTAAAAGCTCTACTACAGTCAAGGTATATCACATCCACCGCTTTCCCCATATCCACAGAGCCAGTTATCTCATCATAGAAGGCAATCAGGTTGGTCAAGCATGACTTGCCCTTGGTGAATCCATGTTGACTGTTCCTGATCACCTTCCTCTCCTTCAAGTGCTTCAAAATAGATTCCTGGAGGACTGATCCATGATTTTTCCAGGGACTGAGGTGAGTCTGTAGTTCCCCAGATTCTCCTTCCCTTTTTTAAAGATGGGCACTATATTTGCTTTTTTCCAATCGTCCGGGACCTCCCCTGATCACCAGGAATTTTCAAAGATAATGGCCAATGGCTCTGCAATCACATCAGCCAACTCCCTCAGCACCCTCGGATGCATTGCATCCGGCCCCATGGACTTGTGCATGTCCAGCTTTTCTAAATAGACATCTGGTCACCCTAGGACCAGTGCCCACACTCCAAATAAATCCACAGAACATATCATTGCAACATCATGCTCCGAGTGTCCCTAGCATCTGTTTTCCAGAAGCTGGGAATGGGTGACAGGGGATGGATGACTTGATGATTGTCTGTTCTGGTCATTCCCTCTGAAGCACCTGGCTTTGGCCACTGTTGGAAGACAGGCTACTGGGCTAGATGGACCATTGGTCTGACCCAATGCAGTCATTCTTATGTTCTTATAATAAATAATAAATAATATCCAAGATGACATCAATACTGTTATTATTTATATTGTAGCACCCAGGGCCTAATTAGGATTGGGGTCCTGATGCTGTCTGTGTACAGACATATGGGAAGAGGCAGTGCCTGTCTCAAAGCATATATAGTGGTTTAACATTATTTTTTCTGGACAACTTTCAACCAAATTCATCCAGGACCACATTCATCTGTGACATAAATCGTGCTGTGAACCGAGTTTTCTTTTCATCAAGGAATATTATTGGATAGTCATAGCTAATTTCACAGCCGATGATGGTTCCTGACAAGTGTTTATATCTGTTTAGAACAGCACCACAAAAGCTGATTTTTGTTTTGTTTTGTTTCTAGAAACCTACGGGGATTACATTTGTTTGTTTTTATATGAAATTTAAATGATCTGGTTCTTAACTTATTCTTTCACAATGTTTCGGCTAAGAGAGTTGAATGAATGGAAACCACAAAGATGGCCTTTAACTCTTACTTTATTTTTAAATAAAGTATGGAATTATTAAGAAATCAGAATGAATAGTATAATTTTAATAACAATCCTTCTATTATGTCCTTTATTTCATGGAAGATCATGAAAACAATATCGGGGGGATGTTTAGATACTGATTTTCAGCCCCATCTTAACTGGGCCTACAATTTTATGATTTAGGATGTTTAGATATCTCCATTTCTGATTTGTAGGCAGAGTCAGATAGTTGGACATCTAAATTATTTAAATAGAGTCCACCATTATTTCTATGCACAACAGAGGCCAATCTTTAAAAATATGGTCCTGGCTGCCCATTTACAGAAGCAGAGAATTTGGTCCATTTCATTCCTGGGTTTTTCTGATTAAGGGTAGGAAAGTTTCCCTAGGATAGGGGACGCAGTGGACATGGTCACCCAAAGCAACTGACAGTAATGAAAAGCTTGGAAACTAGATCTCAGATGCGCACAAAGCACCACCTTCAGTCTTAACTATTCTGATTCCAGTCAATAAACTGTTTACAATAGTAAAGGTGTAGCTTTCCTAGGTAAGCAATTTGAATACTGACTATCACCCTGTAATAGGAAACCAGGCTACCAATATATCCCTACGGCATATACATCTGTGATTGGAGCTAGTAAGTTATTGGATGTCACTGCTGCTCCATAGAAATAGGGCTAATGTATAGTGGGCCCAATTCACCACTGGAGTAACCCTTCTGAAGCCAAAGAAGTTACATCAGGGATGAATTTGACCCCAAATCCCTGGCAGTGGGAAGCTGGACTAGTGATTTTGAGTCAAATCCAAACTATCTGTTGAAATGTTTGTATATCTAATGAATAACTTTTCCAACTGAACCAGCATCTCAGGCATCATTCAAATGAGTGCAATGCATATTCTATGACTTTAGGGGCATTTTTGACAATTGGCTGTAGTTATAAATGCAAATTCAACATGTTTCATGAGAATTATAGAAATATAAAGTCAACAATTGCTTTGACCTAAATGCTTGACAGTTTAGCTTTTAAGGGGTGCAAAATGCACTCTAAAGGATGGCTGATCTGCCTCAACTAGATAGAAGGCAATGCAGGGGAAATACATTCATAATGCTTCTGCTTTTTCGTTCCATTAGGGAATTAATCTATTAGCCAAATAACTGAAGCTACTGTGGGCTAAACCCTGCATGTGCTTTCAAGGCCAGTAGCCCCAGTAAGCCAAATTCTGCTCTGTTATACCAGTGTGACAGTGTCCATATTTCAGTCAGCATCTCTAACCTATAAACTGTGAGATGTATTGGCCTATGTCTGCTCTTTCACATGTTTTACGGTGCTGTAAACACCCCCACATCAAAGGAGTTATTCCAGATTTCCATTGGTGTGAGAGCAGAAGTAAATCCATTGACTTCAGGGGGAGCTAGTCACATGAGTAGGGAGAGGATGAAGGTAGGAAGTGAGGAGCAGGAAGGATGATATTGTAGTTAAAGCACTGGAATTGGATGCTTGTGATCTACGTTCAGTCCCCCTGGCTCTGCAACATACTTCCTCTATGACCTTAGGCACGTAATTTAATCTCTCTGTAACTCACTTCCCAATCTTCGGCTTGTACATTTGAGCCCTTTCTCCATCTTTCCCTTGTCTGTCTTGTCAATTTGGAAGGTAAGCTCTTACTATGCGCTTTTACAGAACCTAGCAAAAGGGGGCTGTGGGATTGGTTCAGGCTGCTAGGCCCTAATGTAAATCAAATGCATTTTTTTTAATGTGAGTAAAATGTGGTCCTGTACCTCACATCCAAATGCAGAACCTGAGTTATGACCACAGCTGAGTGGATAGCAAGAAAAATTATTTGTGAATATTCTGGAAACTTCTCAACAGAATTTTGCTTTGACACATTACATCCCTTTTTATTCAGTTTAGAAATTCCCCCTATTTTCATATTTTCTTAGATTATAAAGCCAGGAGGGACCCTGTGTGATCATTTAGTTTGATCTATTGTATAACACAGACTATGGAATTTCCCTGAATTAATTCCTGTTTGAACTATAGCATATCTTTTAGAAAAAAAATCAGGATTTTTAAAAGGTCCAATGATGGACAATCCACCTCAATCCTTGGTAATTTGTTCCAAGTAGGTACTTAGAGACTGTGATCAAATCACCCTTAACATTCTCTTTGTTAAACTAAACATTTTGAGGGCTTAGGTAGATAGGACATTAGTAGAGAATAGGACTTATAACAGGAAGTGAATGTCCATTGAACAGGAACGGATTTCACCCTTTTGGCAAGCAAAGCTTTGTTCATACAAATGACTGCAGAATGAAAATGTGGGGCCTGTAGCAGAGAGTCATATAATCAGGGCCGGTGCAACCACTAGGCGAACTAGGCGGCCGCCTAGGGCGCCTAGTGGTTGAGGGCACCTAAAAGCCCGCTCAGGCAAGGAGGTGGAGTGGAGGTGAGCTGGGGCGGGGGGTAGGGGGGGCGTGGGAGGGCCACCTGCAGTAACAGGGGCGGGAACCGCTCCCTGCCCCAGATCACCTCCACTCTGCCTCCTCCGCTGAGCACACAGCCCCCACTCTAATTCTCCTCCAATTGGCGCCGCAAGCCTGGGAGGAGAGGGGAGGAGAATTAGAGCGGTGCCAGCATGCTCAGCGAAGGAGGCGGAGCAGAGGTGAGCTGGGGCGGGCTCCCTAGGTGGAGTTAGCTGCCGCCGGGGGGGGCTCCCCAGGCGGGCGGGGTTAGCTGCCATGGAGGGGGCTCCCCGGGCGGGGTTAGCTGCAGAGGGGGGGTAGCTGCTGCGGGGGGGGGGGGCGCCGGGGGGGGGGGGGGGGGGGGGTTCGCGGGGGGGGGGGGGGTGTGCAAGGTGGAAGTTTTGCCTAGTGCATGAAAATTCCTTGCACCAGCCCTGCATATAATCACAAAACAAAATGTATTTGGTGATAAAAAGTAGATTGTTTGCCATAGAAGTAGAATTTGTCTATAAAGATCAGATCATCCAGTTAAGGAACAGAAAAAGAATGTCAGGTGATCCAAATGACCAATCAACCATTTCAATACCAAATTACAAATGTAGAATAAAGAATGCTCATAGTGAGCTCACAAGCAAATAATGAATTTTTTTCATATAAAACGTTCAGACAATTGAAAATAGTGAACGCATTTGTAAAAAAAAGAATCTCTGTGGACACTTCACAAACAAGTAGAAAGGGTAAATTTGCTTAACTCTGACTTGTTTGCCTAGCTTCAGCTGAAAAACAAATGCATTTAGGACCTGATCCTGCTTCCAGTGAAGTTAATGGGAAGAGAAGCAGGCCCACAATGCAACAGAGTTATTGTCGCTTTCAGAAGTGGACCACTGAGCTCATGGAAAAAGAAATTATGACAGGATTACCAGCTAAAAAACAAAGAAAACCCTAACATATTTTAGTCAAATGCACCTAATTTTAAACTAAAGTCCTAATCACTTGTCAAATTTTATTCATAATGCAAAAATTGACTCCAGGCCTAGCTAAAGATCTTAACGGGTGCCAGGGACTTTGACACTCATCCCAATTATTATGCAATAACTAAAATAGTTTTTAAACATTTAGCACTGTCTCTTTAACACTTTGCTGATGTAGCAGAATTTTATAATGGCTGAAAAAGAGTAAACTTAATCCAGACTGCATGACTCTCCCTTTCATCGTCTCTTCAGAAAAACACAGCAAAGTACAGTAGAGTAATTCTAGATGCCAATAAAATAGTGCCTCATTGTTCTTCATGGAAATTAGTGATGCATAATAATGCATGTCATTACTGCTAGTGAAAGCCATAGGAGAAATCATTACTGAATTTTAATGAATGAGTTAAATGCCTGGGATTGTCAACTCTGTTTAAGGAATAATTATCAGAGAAAAATTAATTCTGGCATTCAGTAATTACTACTTCAAATATTGTAAGATTTCACTGAAAGGACACTTTGTCTCAAATGCTTCCTGGCAAAAACAAAAGGCATACTAACAAAACACATTATAGATGTAGGACATTTGATTATAAGAGGCTGGATGTGGTAGAAATATAGACAGGGTTTTTAAAGTGACTTGCCTCCAGAAACAAAAACTAAGGTATTCATATAAATGCAACTCTCCTAATACAATATATTTTATAATTTTATGAGCAACTATAGGCCTCACCCTGGGATCTGCTAGAATGGTTCCTTACAGCCAGGGCCAGATTTAGGGGCAGGCAACCCAGGCAACTGCCTGGGGTGCTGGGCTTGGAAGGCGCTGGGCTCGAGGTGCTGTACATGAATAAATACAGATTTACAGATCCTAGCATGCAAATTTATTGTTGTATATGACAGGGATAAATTATGCATGCAAATTGTGCATTATAGGTGTGAAATGGGCTACAAATGCAATAAAAAATAAGGTATTCAAAAGTTTAACAAATGGGGGGGGAAGGCCCTGAAGACGCTCCTTGCCAGGGGCGCCATTTGGTCTGGTGCCGGCCCTGTTTACAACCATGCAAAGTCACATTAACTTCAGCGAGACCCTTTGCAATTGTAAGGATCTGTGCTAGTGGTTCCTATTGCAGGATCAGGACTATAATAACGATCCCATGATGACTTTGCCACCTACACTACTACTGATTTAAAGGGCTAAATTCTGCTCTCTCTGACTCTGGAGCTACAGCAGTATAACCGAGAGCAGAATCCGGTGCAGACACTTTGCATTAACTCCCATTACACTATTAAATTTGAAGTGAATGATTGCTTGCTAAAACCCAGTTTTTGCTCGGAAGGCTTAATCCTATAATCTTCACAGGTAATACCACGCTCCTCACTCAGACCTCAATGGGAGGATTACAGGATTGGGCCTGAAGGGTGCACACAGCTGTGATGTTCATGCTGATCATAAAAAGAACATTGATCCTGCTTTTTCCATAGAGGGGAAAACTTTAAAAAAGGCAAAATATGTGCCTAAAATACTTACATACAAAATCCTCTGCTGAGCAAATCTCCTCCCACAACATATCATACACAACTCATGAATCTGAAAAAGAAACAGAGAGCTCTTTCAAGTGGTGCAGCCCAGTTAATGCAAGTCTCACCCCCGGAGGTGAAACCAATAATAGGTAGGTCATTGGAAACCCTTTATATCTGACTGGCCATTAAATGGACTTTATCCACTGGCAATTCCTTTCTGGGCTGGACAGAAAACCAGACTCTTCACCCTGGCATGGACGAAAGGCCTCTCTTTCCTCTCATCTCTGATAACTCTTCCTATACTTGTTCCCTCTCCTCCTCCTGAGTATTATCAGGATTGCAGATTAGCCAGCTGTGAGTTAGCAACTTCTACTATCCGCCTGAACACAGCTCACATTCACAGCAACTCTGTCTCCTCTGCTAGGGCAACCAAAGCCCTCCTCTGACAGAAAGCTATGGGGATACACTGACCATCTCATCCTTGGGAATTAAAACAAGCAGTTTTAATATCTATTTCTCATCATAGTAGTCGGGTGCTGGGAGAGAAGATATTTAATCTTTTCATTCTGACAGGCCATAATGCTGGTGCATTGACTGTATTGCTACTGGAGCCCTTTGACAGCACTCTCCTCCATTAGTGGCTTCTTCTTCCACTCCTTTCATGGCCACTCTCAATGGACCTGATGCTGTGCTGTTAAATTTATTTAAATGAGGAACAGGGGAGAAGGGATACGATTGGCTTTACGTTACTTTTGCATCCTCCGTATTCTAGGACTGGCCATAGGCCTGCCTGGCTTCTGGTAGAAGTAAGAGCACCCACAGAGCTGTTTCAGATTCTGCTCTGCCTATAACAGCTCCCTGTGGACTGTCTGCTGGCTTAGAATAGTTGGAGCATAATGTTCACCGGCCATGCCCTCTCCCTCCCCATACATGGCACATGGTCTGTGCCTGGGTCTCTGAGTGGGCCCAGCATCACTCCAGCTCTGCACTGGCAAGGGATCCCCATTCACACAGGGGACACTCACATTATCCTGGTGGAACAGTGTAAAAATGTCAGGGTGGACCAGAGAATCAGCACTCAGGTTTCTTCCTCCCATGGTCCTACCTCCCAGCACCTTCTTACAGGACTATATTTCTGTTCCTTTCCCAGATGCACTTCCAAGAAAGTCCCTCAAATTCTACTTAGCCTCCTGCAACCTGTCCCCTCATCATCTCTGAAATACCTCTCCAGTTGCTTTCACTTCACTCCCTGACCTGTTCTATCTAATCTTGCCCCTGATTCCCTTTGTCTCCCATGTCTTCTGACCTACCCCCCTTTCCAGATGCCATTGCATCCACTTGCCTCTACCCTCCCCTCTTGCTGTATCCCTATCTGGTCCATTCCAATTCACCCTGACTCCACAGGATCCTCCCTCTACTGCCACTAATTTCCTACCCTCCGTTCTCCCAGTACAGCACTGCTTCACAGCTGCTGCTAATTTCCACTCCCACTGTTCACTCCCTCATTTCTTTTTTAAAGCTCAGGAGCAGAAGAGGGTCAGTCAGTGATGAGAGAACCTCTAAAAGATGAGAAGAGGGACTGAGTTTGAAAAAATAATGCGAAGCTTTGGGTCCTTCCTATCGTAACTTCCTGAGCCTGCATGCTGGCCTGGAGGTCTCATGAGATTTCCCAGACCCCCTACGTTTGGTTAGACTGGAAGTACCAGGGGGCAGGTTCATCCCTGAGCTGGCACAGGTACCGGTGCAGGGATAGAGGGCAGGTAGCTTGCCTCTCCACTATTCAGGGTTTGCAAGGCTGACACAGCCCCCAGCATAAGTCAGGCAGCCCTCAGGGTCCATGTACAGACCTTGGCCATACTTTCTGCTGCCCCCAATGTACTCCACCAGCCCTCTGCCTCCCATGCCTTACCTCCACTTCGCTTCAGGCCTATACTGGAATGCACCCTGCAGAGGCTGTGATAGGGAGATTTCCCTGGAAGTCTGGGGAGAGGGTTTTGTCAGCCTAACTGATGCAAAAGGGGCTGCTACACAACATTGGATCTGGCACCGTGAGAACATCTTCCTTTGCCATGTTTCAGCTCTTTGACTTCAGGTTCCAGCCAGAACTAAGCAGCTCTCAAGCACATGAAAGTTAACTATTATTATTTTTTAAAGTTAAACTAGCTTTTTTCATTTACAGAATGGTTCAGTTTGTGTTTGATTTACATTTATCGTGAAATCTTAGGCAGTTTTTTAACCATTTTGTCTGTCCCTACCTTAAACTTGAAAAGACTCATTGGAAATTAAGCAAACCAGCTGAAGAAGATTCAAGATAAATGAATGAAGTGGCAACAAATCCTGCATCTTGGCAAGGGGTTAGACTAGATGACCCTTGCAATATTTTCTAACCCTAAGGTTTTATGATTCTAAGAACTGCACAAGTACTGAAGACAAGAAAAAAAAATCTCTCTCCTTCTCTCTCTCCATTTGAGTTTTTTGGTCTGAATGTATGATGTAGGGATGTATGATCTGGAGTAACTCGATTAAAATTAATGCACAGACACTGTTGAAAAGCTAGTTTCAGTGAGGTCAGAATTAGACCCTATGTAATTATAAAAGTGTCCATAAACTTTATTGTGGTTGAATTTTAGAGTTGTGGAATTTGAGCTAGTGAGTTCTACAACGTGACACTAAAGAGTTAACAGGAAAATGTAGATTTACACATTGTATAAAAATGGTGATCCAGATGTAGAGAGACAATGTTACCCTTTGTTACAAGGACTGCCATCTCATTACTTTTTTCCCACATATTTCTGGTGACATATCAGTAATTGGATGCATAAGCTGTCAGACACCAGTGCTCCCAAGCTCCCTTTCAACTAGGTGTTTCACAGTATGTCAGGCTTTTTTCCTGTTTAATAAAAGATGGTGTTATATGCAACAACATATTCATAGCATTCAATGGCACGCTAATATTACTCACTGAAACTATACTAAAAATGAGTATAACCTCCTCCCATTTTGTAAAGGAATGGTCTTACATTATGCAGGATCCAGTCCTCAGTGCAAATACTGACTTTCAGCATCCCATAATTTAGGAAACATAAAAGAAATAGACCTGAAAATAATCAAATGTAAAACCAACTAGAAAGTTAAATTAGTGACATCAATTCCAAAAACAATTGTTGGTTGAGTTCTCTTACTGTTTCTCTATGCACGAGTTAGACATTATTTTATACAGAGTTCAGACACATTAAATGGGGGTTAGGTTTTTCCAAGAAAAGCTGATTGCATCTTCAAAATGTGGATTTCCTTTACAGAGCATTGCTCTCAGTAAACTGTATTATAGAGAGAGCTGAAAAGTTACTCCAGCTTTCTGCTGACTCATTTTTAGAATTGTGTTGATGACTGTATTTGCACCATCAGTACGTGCATGCGAAAAGTGATATTCTAATGGGTTCTTCATGGAAAATCTTAGATTCAGTTAATGGCAAAAAATTGTCACTGTTAGCATTTCCACCTCACTTCAGAAATGGTGTATTCAATAAATTTAATAACATTGGTGAATTTGTAGCTGGACAACATTTTGCCTGAAAAGTCCTCTATCCACAAAATCATTTAAAAACATGTGGAGAATCTTTGCTACAGAATAGTAGGATGCTCTCCCATTCCATATATCCACCTGATTTTTTTAAGGCCAGAAGGGACCATTAGACCATAGACTGTCCCCTTGTGTTAGACAGGTCATAAAATTTAATTCAGTTACTCCTGAATTACACTAAAACTTCTCATAGTTTTTACAGGCAAGAACAAGACTAGAACTTCTTGAACCTTGTTTCCTTCCTCACCTCTAAGTCCCAGGCAGACTGCGAAGAGCTACAAAAGGATCTCACAAAACTGGGTGACTGGGCAACAAAATGGCAGATGAAATTCAATGTTGATTAATGCAAAGTAATGCACATTGGAAAACATAATCCCAACTCTACATATAAAATGATGGGGTCTAAATTAGCTGTTACCACTCAAGAAAGAGATCTTGGAGTCATGGACAGTTCTCTGAAAACATCCACTCAATATGCAGCAGCAGTCAAAAAAGTGAATGGAATGTTGGGAATCATTAAGAAAGGGATAGATACAGGGCCGGCTCTACCTTTTTTGCCGCCCCAAGTGGCGAAGCAAAGAAAAAGAACGAAAAAAATGTGGCTGCAGCAGTGCCACCGAAGAAGAAAAAAAAGAAAAAGCTGCCGCCAAACTGCCGCCAAAGAAGAAAAAAAAGAAAAAGGTGCCACCAAAGAAGGGGGGGGAATTGGAGTGCTGCCCCAAGAACGGACAGAGTGCCGCCCCTTCAGATTTGCCACCCCAGGCACCTGCTCCTTAGCTGGTGCCTGGAGCCGGTCCTGGATAGATAACAAGACAGAAAATATCATATTGCCTCTATATAAATCCATGGTATGCCCAAATCTTGAATACTAGGTGCAGATGTGATCGGCCCATCTCAAAAATTATATATTGGAATTGGAAAAGGTTCAGAAAAGTGCAACAAAAATTATTAGGAGTATGGAACCACTTCCATATGAAGAGAAATTAATAAGACTTGGACTTTTCAGCTTGGAAAAGAGATGACTAAGGAGGGATATGATAGAGGTCTATAATGACATGACTGGTGTGGAGAAAGTAAATAAGGAAGTGTTATTTACTCCGTCTCATAACACAAGAACTAGGGGTCTCCAAATGAAATTAATAGGCAGCAGGTTTTAAACAAACAAAAGGAAGTATTTTTTCACACAATGCAGTCAGTCAGTCTGTGGAACTCTTTGCCAGAGAATGTTCTGAAGGCCAAGACTATAACAGGCCTCAAAAAAGAACTAGATAAATTCATGGAGGATAGGTCCATCAATGGCTATTAGCCAGGATGGAAGGGGTGGTGTCCCTGGCCTCTATTTGCCAGCAGCTGGGAATCTGCGACAGGGGATGGATCATTTGATGATTACCTGTTCTATTCATTCCATTTGGGGCACCTGGCTTTGGCCACAGTTGGAAGACAGGATACTGGGCTGGATGGACCTTTGGTCTGACCCAGTATGGCTGTTTTTATGTTCTTAACGCCAAGAGTATTTCAAGTTTAAGGAAACTACAATATGTTTTCTACTTAAAGTGAATTCTGAGTTCTGTAGCAGGGATAGAATAATTCCCCTAAAGCTAGACTTCAATAATAGGCCCCTCAACTACTATGGCCCACATCATTGACTACAACTGAGAAACACACACTACAATTTGGGAGCGGGTTGCAAAGGAGATTTTCCACTACTTCTGAATTCCCCATATCCTCAGTCATGCATGGGTCTGATCACTTGGTGTAATAGGGCATCCTCAGGACCACTCCAAATGATGCTGGTTGACATCCATGAGTAGTCCCATTGGCAGTGTTTAAAGAGGGAGAGGGAACCAAACTGGCTCTTAAGATCAAATTCTCTTTCCAGGATTCAGCCTAAGTAGAGGATGCCACCCAATGGGACTCCATCTGGATGTGGTAATGGAAGAGTGAAAAGAATACAGAAAAATGCTAGTAAAAGATGCTGGCTTATCTGACCTCCAGTTTAAAGGTAGAAGAGCCCCAAAAGGTTCCTCCTCCAGAAGCAGCACTATCTATCCCCTCACAAAAGGAGAGGAGCCCAAAAGAAACCAGAGTCAACTGATTATTGGCAACAAATCAGACTTGTATGGGTAGGAGTGAGCTCAAAAGTGCTGCCAAAGGGAACACTGAACAGAGAACCCCAGGTAAATCTCATTGCACTGCTCCAAGAAGAGATCAAAGCCACCCAGCAGGGCTCTGCCTGACTGCATGCTAAAGAGAGGAAGGAATGTGGCTCTAGAGTTTCTGCGTGCCTATCCCATGAAAGGTGCTGGATGGAGAGCCCTGGAGAATGAATGGGTTTATTTAGTCACATGGTAGGTAATAGATGTAAAAGCTCTTTCCACCTTACTTTTCTCACCACTCATCCAGAGGCACCACCTTCAGAGCAAAGAGGGTAGCTCTATCTCCACTCCCATCCATTTCTGGTCTTTCCAATGACACTGCCAACAGTGATTCCAGCTGGCTTAGTTTGTGTCTTTTGCGCATGTGTGTGTCTATTCTAAAACAGTATAATCATTTCATATAGATAAATGAACTGCCATCACAAATCGATATCTTCTGGTCAGTATCCACTTTGTGGGCCACTAACAATCCCATTTACAGTTCAATCACTCTCACCTGTAGAATATTTATTTATTGTTGAGACTTCCCTTGGATACAACTTAGTTAAGGGAGTGAATACACTTTTTTGGACAATAGTTCATTCCTATACCCATACTCTCACAACTTCAGCCATAGCACTGTATACAATCACATTGGGCCTGCCTGCTCGCAGCATTATTCCAGCTTCACCCTGGTGTGTAACTCAGTTGAGAGAAATGGCATTTCAAGGGCAAATAATTAGGGCAAACACAGTGATCAAGCAGGCCAATTGATCTGCATAAACCACAGCTCATCCCCACATATAAGTTTTCCCTTCTTTGTCTCAAACTGTTTTTCAACATTCAAGTGAGCACATAAAACCATTCTTTGTGTATATTCCACCTCATCCTCAATAATGCAAACTGACAAGAGTTCTGGTTTTATAGCAGGATGCAATTAGAACAACACACAGACTGTACATCGCTAAAGGAGGGGAGGGAAAGGATTTTATTCCATGCTATTGAATTTGTGGCTTCCTGTGCTGACTCAGCAAAGCGCCTCTCAGTTTCCATGTGAATATGTTACCCAAGAGTTTTCCTTTTTACATCTTAAGATCAAAATGTTCATTGCAGCTGGGCACAGAAGCTTTATTCAGACTCTTGAAATGCTGGCATTGTTGAACAAAGCCCATGGGTTGGGCAAAGTGAGCTATCATGTTCTTTTTATGGCTTTCCGCCCCACTAATTATTAAAGTCACATATTACAAAGCCAAATCATCCTGTGATGGAAGCTGCTCTAGTTTAATACATTGTTCTGAATGTTGCTCCTCTCTTACAGCCATACATAGCACATAACAAAATATAGTGATGGCCCTCTTCCTACAGAAGTGGTTGTGGGGTGCAAAGGGAAAATCCAAGATTTCTTCATGCAGTTTCTCCTATATTATTCCAGGAGATGTCATGAGGGTGAGGGTAGGGAGGAAAGACTAAATTGGCCCTCTCTTTCCTCCACGATATGAGACATTGTTCCACTTCAAATGCTATAGGTATCCATGGACCTACCTGAGACACAAGGATATCTGTATGGAGATCACTTTGGAACTTCTGTGTTGGCTCCCCTGTAGCTACCCCAGCATAGAGGTGAGCCACAGAAAAGATGTTACCACCTAGGACTGTATTTTCTTTTTCTAGTGCTGGAGGGGTCCATAAGCCCCTACCAAACTGCTCCCTTCTATGCCTACCTTTGCCTCATCCCCTCCCCTTTCATGAATCCCACCCTTGCAGAGAACTTTCCTTAGACTGTCAGAAAGGGGGTAGATGGTGCAAAGGAGGCAGCTCATCCCCTTCCAAACAGGCAGGATACATCTGCCACAGAAGGCTCCCTCTACAGAGATCTCAAAGATACAAACTTACCCCATATTTCTACTCATGTGAATGGAAAATGATGCGCTCACAGCAATGTCTTAAATTCCAGTGCCCCAGGGGAGGAGACATAGCCAGGCCAGCATTGCATACGCCTGCCAGTGAGAAAGTGTTGGATGGATGGTGTGAACAGCATTAACATTTCATGCCTTGTGCAATGTATGCTTAAAAAATGTATCTACTTGTGTCATTGTTGCTTGAATGAAGGACAGTTCCTTGCCAGCACAGGATGTACTGGGAAATGAAATACTGGACTGTAAAAACCCACATGGCAGCAACTAGTGACCAAAGAGATACAGAAAACCTGCCCCAAAGCCTTCTCGAACAAGCAGCCCCATGTCCAATGCAATTGTTCTAGGGTATTTCCAAAGTTTCCGGTACTAATTTGACTGAAGTTTAAAGACCACCTCTTCTAGAATTGCCTCTTTTTACTGGTGCCTGGGGTGACTGATTAAGACAGGTTTCATGAGAGAGAACACCTGTGACTGTAACACTAGCAATGGGGCACATGCCGTCCTGTCATAGATAAACGTGCTGCAGGGAAGTCACTCATTTAAAATGCCACAATTGTTAACAGTGGCATAGTCCCTTCTGATAATGAGTGACCATGTGCCTAGAGAGGGAATTTAGAGTCTATCCCAATAAATGTAGACTAACCCTGAGGAACATCTTCCCCTCTTTCCAACTGTCTTGCCTCCCCTGCTCCCAGCAGTATGGCCTCTATGGGAACCATTGTCAATGGGTAATCCCCCTGGTCTCCCTACAGATTGAAAATCTGCCCTGTCCCCGGGGTAGTATGTCACGGATAGATGCCTTAACTCTGCCCACTCCAACCCCCAATTATGTGGCTCTCACACAACTGGCTATTCTGCCACATATTGCATCAGACAGAGGAGCATGTGTTCCAATAACTGACCCCAAGTCAGAGACAGTAACTTACACTTTATGACTCAATGACCACATGCCAAACAAGCAATTTCTGAATGACATTAGGGCCCACAGCTATGCAACATGGCAGATTCAACCATGTGACACCCTCACCAGTGTATATATTAGCCATGAGCAGGGAAGTCTAGCTAACGCTTTCAGTATTATGAACTGGAACAATGATGAAGAAGCCTTTGCCTAATGTGATATGACAGGAATAAAGTACCAAAATGGCAACAATTAAGAAGACAGGCAACTCATCTTCCCCATCCCAACAGTTGCAGTTGCCTACATAAGGCATCCTCCAAGCACCCAACACACTGGGATTCACCTCTGGCTAAAGTCAAGAGACAAATGTCATAATTTCTTCTTGGAAACTGTGCCTTCCCTTTCCAGACTCAGCATATTATAGCCCCAACTAATTGCCAGCTCAAACATGAACAGAGCTGATAGACTAAACCAGAGGTTCTCAGACTGGACATTTCAAACCCCAGGAGAGGTCACACATTGGTGTCAATGGATTGCAACCATCCTTTCCTTCCCATGTTGGAAGGAAAGGGTGATTCCCTCCTGAGCGTATTGGGTCGCCTTATAGAAAATGGGGTCCCAATACAGAAAACCGAGAACCACTGGACTTGACTACACCAGAATCCCATGGCTATAGCATCTTTTAAACAATTATCCTCATTAGGAATTTAGATATTTAGGCAAGTTGACAAATTTAGCCCTGGTATGCATATACTACTCCCATCAACTTCAATACAGCATTTGAATTGAAGAGTCCTCTCTACCATAATTCACTGTTACTGTCTGGAAAAAATAATTGAAAAAAAGTTCTTTTGTTTGTTGCATTCTAAAACTTGATTATTCCAATTTAAGTGCTCCTTTAAGTGGATTCTCAAGCAGGTACTTGAGGACAGAATTTCTCCCTCTGAGTTTTAGCATTTTCTGGTTCACTTAGATTTGTCAAACAAATAGCAAACAAGGTTTCATTTCAGAAGCTTTCCAGAGTAAGGAAATGTGTGTTTTTAAAATTTATTTATCATAGCTAATTACAAATGTATCAAAGCCACAAAACTTCACAACCTAGATTGTTTTGTTTTTTTTAATGTTCCTTTAAAGGAAACAAACTGGATGTTACGGCATTGATGATTCTGATTATTCTGGACCATCTTGTTTTTCTCCTCTTCATTCTTAAAAAGATCTCCAGTGGTTTTCACTGTCTTGTGGCATTTTACTCTAAGAGTGTTGTTCTGAAATAAACATCTCCAGTCTTCCACTTCATCACTTTCAATTATGCCAGAGTATTACAGGGCTGGCTTATCTGCCTCCAGCATTATGAAGTCTTTGGGAATACCACTGAATATTTATTCTGAGCAGGAAACACGCAGTGTGCCAACCAATTAGCAACTGAACATGGACTCCCTTGTTATTTTTGCAAATACTCCTGTGGTTCTGTCCTACTTCCTCTAAGCAGGGTGCTATTCAGGACTGGTGATATTTTTAATCATGTAATCAAAATCACAACAAATACATCATGGGCTGAACAGTGATGGGCCAAGACAGAAAGATTTGACCTGCATTGGTTGCAGGGATCTGAAAGTGTGTGAATCATATTTTATCTGTACCTGGCAAATGACTGTGTGGCGTTGCACCAAGTGTTCTTTCATCAGCATTCGGCATGAAGAAAACAGGAAAATAACAACAGTGCAGAAAGATGAGATGGAAGGGAGATAAAAGGAGATCGCTGAGTGGAAAACGACATGTTTATTAAAGTTCCTTCTGATGACAGGATAGTCATTCTTATTTCTGTGAACATGTATATTCAGTGATCTATTTCTGTAGTGGGGGGAAACAGAGTCCCTTCCTAATAAATATCTTCACTATTCTAGTTGTTTACTATTATCGTAAGCGTCTTTAAGAAATCTGGGGAGAGTCACGCAGTAAGAGCATCTCTGGCCCCTCCCACCAACCTGTACTGCATGTGTTAGCACCATTGTGTGGTCAAGACTTTGATCCTGCAGGTCCTTGCTCACTGCACAGCTGCGTGTACAAGCCTGTTGTGTTCTAGTGTGAATCCAGAGGTTATGTCTGGATTCAAGCAAGGTTAAGCCACTAGCCATAATCCTCTGCTCTGAGCAATAGCAAGTCTCAAGTCTCTTGTGCAGTCTGCTCCCTTACTCCTAACTGCTTAGGGTGTAGGTTGAGAATGGGCCTGTAGATGAAGACACAAAGATAAAAGTAATCTCAGGATGTTAATGATCTGCTTAATTATGTGCTTCTTTCTTAGCCCTACCTCTGCTATTAAACAGGACTTGCCATGGGGCCATGCAGGGTGAGCTCCCTGCGCTCCCTGTCATGCTTAACTCTTTTATTTGTACTTACACACACACACACACACACACACACACAATGTGCCATGCAATGTCAAAACCAAAATGTTTTCTAATTAGGCTGTGGATGTTCCCTCTAATGGATGTTTCTCCTTCTATACAATCTAAAAGAGCCATCAAGAGGCATAGTATCAGAGGGGTAGCCGTGTTAGTCTGAATCTGTAAAAAGCAACAGAGGGTCCTGTGGCACCTTTGAGACTAACAGAAGTACTGGGAGCATAAGCTTTCGTGGGTAAGAACCTCACTTCTTCAGATGCAAGAGGCATAGGTTACACATGTTAGAAGTATCACTCCTGCCCCACCTTTCTTTACAATCTCTCCCTCCTCCCTTTCCCTCTTGCTACTTTGGCTTTCTCCCTTTTCTTTGATGCAGCGGTTGCACATCTTCTGTCCACCAGAAAACACTCCACTCCTGTCTCCTCATCTTCCTAGCTCCTTTCATCCCATCTTCTCCCTAGCTCCCTAGACTCCTCCCTCATCCCTATCCTGTCTCTCTTCATCAACCACTGTCAGGTCTGTTTGCATCTCATCTCTCCCTAAGGCTATTCAACACACTGTGGTCAAAATTATATTCCTAGCCTGCCACTCTGATCATGTCACACACTCATATCCCCTCTCTCCAGTGCCTTCCCTGGCTTCTCATCTCTTCCTGCATCAAATTCAAACTCATCATCCTCACTTTCAAGAATCAGCACAGTGTTGCCCCTGCCCACAACTTGTCTCTCATCTGCTGCTACAGCCCCTTTATGAGCTATGCTCTGCTGTCTCTGCCTCCCTTCCAGCCCTCCATCTCTTGTCGTCACTAGCATTTCTGTGCATGAAATGGCCTGGATATAAGCAACAGCTTCATCCCTTCTGTACACCAAGCAATCTGACTCTCTTCTTTCAAGTCCCTCCTAAAACCTTGTGTCTTTCGAGTCTCCACCAGCTGCCATCCTGCCTTTCCCCATGCCCCATCTCATAGCTCACATTACTATTTAAATATATATATATGTTTTTAAAATATATTTTTTAAATACAACAGCTTGGCACTAACAAAAAATGTGCCAATACAGCAGCATATGCTTTTTGCTTATGTAAATTGTAAAATCTCTGGGATATGGACCCTCTTCCTGTATATCTGTAAAGCAACATGCAAACCAGTGATATTAGGTAAATAATAAACCACACAAACAAATGATTTCTGGGTGAAAATAAGTGAGTTTACATCCATTTTTGCAATGGCTTGGGCCTTTAGAATTTCACCTCCAGACTCAAAGGACATAACTGTAATTTGTCTTTGTATATATTATTTTCTCTGTGAAACTTCTATTCAATTACATGGGTGCATAAAATGTCAGTGAAGATCCACTCACTGACATCTGACAGGAATTTAATCCAATAAATTTAATTTTTCTATATTAATATTTACTGAGCTTTTTTTTCTAATGTAGTTTTGTTTGTCATTTATTTTAATTTTTTTCTCCTTGCAGGGTACATTTCCTGCATGCAATAGCTGTATCCACTATGAAATAATTACATCCAGCAAGCCTTTTATTCAAGCCAGCTGTTTAAATCTAAACATGCAAACAACTTATATTCTTTAAGAAGATGCAGGCTTTACTGCATTGTAATGTGGCTTGTGAAACACTAACTTCATCTTGAAAGGCAAAGTAATTCAAAGAGACAGTCTGTAGATTCAGAGCTGCACAGTATAAATCCTACTCAGATTGTCCAATAAGCACAGACAAAAAGCCAATTAACTGGGTTCATCAGTTCTTTCTTTCTGCACCAATCAGATGAAACCTTTAAGGAGTTCAGAGTTATGATGTGTACTATAAATGCTGCACTTCTTTAAACTGATTACTCAAGGTCACTAGTGTCTTTATAGTGGTAGATATTTAGACCTATAAATCTTTTAACTTATGGAGAAAAATGTGGCAAGTCTCTCCCCTGTGTTTCACCATGTTGAAGTGGTATGAATGCTTTTTGGCCGGAGTAACTCTCTAGGAGGTCACTAACTTTCAATTTTGTAATGATTTTTAACCTTGTTCCTAAAAATGAATACTTGGTTACAGTAAGGGATTTTTATGAATTATTGCAGCTGTATCACTGAGAAGCGAAGAAAGAGGTCAGACAGTTTAGTTTATTATCAAAACCAGATAAAAATAGTTGTTCTGCACAGGTTCTGACTATTGTAGTTTTGATTAAAGGCTCTTCTGAAATCACACACATTCCCCAAAGAAAACAGAAGATAACATAGAAAACATAGCCCCATGGGATAATAAAGGCAGATGAGCACTGACAAATGTTGCCAATCTGTTCCTTTTCTTGCTCCTCACAGCTATTCTTCAAGAGGGGAATAGCTTAGCCACAGAAGGAATTTGTTTCTTGGTGATAAAGAAAGCAGAGGAGCTAACTAGAAACACAGTTATGAAAAGAGGAAAATCAAAATTAATCCATCTGTTTATTTGAGTATAAATCTTTCACAAGAAAAATGATGGGGATAGATTCTGAGCTGGTATAAATCAGTCATGAAAGTTAGTGGGGTTATGCTGATTCATGCCAACTAAAGATTTATTTTTTTCACCCTTCTTCGCACAGGGCAGTGTTTTCTAGCTGATGTTTTTCCCCTTTCTCCTCACTCATTTGCAAGATAAGAAATTGGAGAGAAAAAAATTAAAAAGCCCCTAAAACTCCAACTCTGAATTCCCTAAAGCTTCCTTCCTCATAGCAAGAAGGCATTTACTTTTTCACCTTCTCTTGTGTTTGCAGGCTACCTTCTGGCTGACCCTGCCAGGTTCAAAACACTCTGGGCATTCAGAATTCCCACTGATCTCCATGGAAAAAGATGCTCAGCACCTTGAAGATTCAGGTCCTTTGAGTTTGTGAATTATTTGTCTCCCCATCACTCTTTCTATGCCTCTCTAGAAAACATGTTAACAGGTTCCATAATAAAAAAATAGGATATTATTTTATGTGGACAACAGCCAGCATAGTAGTTCCAATTCTTAAGGGAATTGTTACAGAGAAAACAACTCAGCTAACACCTTTCCCCCTCCAGAAATACATCTTTTGAGGGGTTCCTTTTTTAGCATTCTCTTGTTCTCATTATCCAAGTTAATTTTGCAGAGTATGAGAAATTTCAAATAAGAACAGGTCAAATCAGTAAATTCAGACACTATGGTGATGTCATTAGGCTGGAATTTGGGAGACTGGCATTCAATTCTCAGCTCTTCCACAGACTTCAGTGTGACCGTGGGCAAGTCACATAGGCCCAGATTTTTAACGTTATTTAAGAGTCTAAATACCTTTAGACTTAGTCTCTCTGTGCCTCAGTTCCCCATCTGTAAAATGGGAATGATAGCTCTTCTCTGCCTTACAGGAGTGCCAGGAGAATAAACACATTAAAGATTGAGATGTACTCATACTATGGGGACCATATAATACCTAGACCAGGCAGTATAAAACCTTTGGGATACACTGTAGATATAGGTGTAATTTCCAGTTTGGGTAGACGTACCCACACTAGCTTTAATCAAGCTAGTGTACTAAAAATAGCAGTGTCATGGCTATATGGGTGGCAGCATGGGCTAGCTACTTGAATAAAATCCTGCCCAACTCCCTGGGTATGTACTTGGGCAACTAGCCCATGCCATTGCACTAAGCCCCTATTTTTAGCAGAAACTGGGAACTACACCCAGCTGCAGTGTAGACATAATAGAATCTGTTCTATCTTAGGGTATCAGCCAGGGCTCTGTCATCACCACATGGAGAATTTACCTGGGGAAACTTCCATGACTGGGAATGGGAGTCATACATAAATTTCCTGCACACCAATAGGAGAATAAACTCCTTATTCTCTAAGGTAAAATCACCTTTTCACTGCTGAGCCCTGGGCAGCTGCATTTTCTGGCACTCTTTGAACAGTGACACTTCAAAGGGAACCTATTGTATCAGGAATAGAATAAAAGGCAACTTGGGAAATGGATAATTCCTGTGTCTTTGGTTCACTTTAGGGAACAAGCAGAAGTGATTTTGTCCTTAAATAACTCAGAAAGTTCACATGCTGTACAAGTAGCAGGAAGAACTCAGGGGCTCTTTGATTCCCTACATCATTTTATTTGGGCTCTTTCTTCACTTGCTAGTGTAATCCTGTAGATGATGCTCCTGAAATACCACGCTAAGCCTCTAGGGGACTCAACCCTGGACTAGAGCAGCAATTACTACAGAGGCTCAGGACTTCCTTCCCCGAGGGCCTTAGGGAAAATGGTGCCCTAGGCAGGGGTGAAAGTACCGGTAAAAAGTGGCCACCTATACCGTTTATTTTAAAGCGCTGCTTAAAGCGCTGCCATGGCTTTAACGTCCCTGCCCTTTCTCCCCCCGCTCCCCTTCCCCCTCCTCCCAGGCCGCCAACAGGGGAGGTCAAAAAGAAGCAGCTATCCTGGGGCTGGCAATTTAAAAGGGCCCAGGACTCCAGCTACTGCTGCAGTGGCCGGAGCCCCAGGCCCTTTAAATCACCACTGGTGGCGCAGGCTGGCTGGGGGACGCTGACACCCCAGCTCTGCCCCTTCCGCCTGAGGCCCTGGGAGAATTTGTATTTTGGTGCCCCTGACCCCCATGCCTCCCCACTCATCCCCCCGGCCCACTGCTTCCCTGGGCTCGGGCTCCCTCCACCATTGCCCCTTGGCTCCACTGCTCCCCTCCCAACCCCAAGCTCCCTTCTGCAGCCTCGCACCCCAGGCCTGTCCCACTCCTTGTCTCTTGACCATGCACCCCCCTGACTATGGCACCCTGGGCAGTCACCAATGTCACCCACCCATAAGGCAAGCCCTGGCCTAGGGACCAGGGAGGAAAGAGAACTTGTTGGCAACACTATGAATCATTCATAAGACAGAACTCAGAGACAAAAGGTTCAGTTTTACTTCTGGTTTTTGGCTGTGTCTGGAGTGTAACAGGAAGAGAAGCATCAGAGTCAGGGAAGGCCCTTCTACCCTCCACATTCCTACCCAAGAGAAGACTGAGTTCTTGGGGATTTCTGAAACGTTGAACTGTGCCATCTCAGCAGAGACCAGAGAGGCTGAGTCGAGTCACGGTCGAGCTACCTAGAGTCAGCCTAACTGCACACTGGAATCCAGACCAGAGAGCCACAGGATGATCTTACGATCTGTCACCAGGGGCTCAAGGGGGTCCATGCTGAGGTTGCTCAATTAAGGCAAACTGCAAAGAATGGAGCAGACAATCCCCAAATCTGGTGGTTATTGCAATATTTAGATTCCCCAAGCTAGCCACAAAACAGCTTCTGCAATACCTTACTGGTTATATAGAAGCCAAAATACAGTGCCTTTAAAAACAACCCAGCCTTTGGGCTCCCTCCCAGCCAGCCAAGTCAAATATGAAAGTTCTACCAATACCAAAGGATCGGACACATTACCTCCCAGGTTAATGAATATTTCAGATCTTACCCAAATACACGCTTGCAGACGATTCTTTTTAAATAAATTTTAGTTTAGTTAATAAGAGAGAATATTAGTTAAAAGATCATTATATGTACAGACATGAGTGCAGTTCTGAGATCAGTTTTACAGTACAGATGGTGAGCTTTGGAATTGCAAAGACTTCTTAGAATTAGTCCATAGGTTCAGTCCAACGTTCCATACCAGGGAGATCCAGATGGAACTGGAGATCTCAGTCTTATGACTCAAACTTCCCTGAATAGAGCTTAAGCAGATCTGAGATGAAAGGATCAGGGCCCAAGAGTCCTTTATACAGTTCCTGGGCAGCACAGAGTTCTTGGATGAACAGTAGGCTTTTGAAGTAACCTTCTGTTTTCTAAACATCGCTAGGAATTAACTACGTGGATTAACATAAGGTAATTTATCCATTATGCAGTTTATAGACAGTTTACCCAAACTGTAAAGAGACATATAGACAATAACATTATTTCATCCAAATTTTATCTAAATGTTAATATTTCCTTTTGATCTCTGAATTAACAGAATACAGCACTAGACAGGAACTGCTTGGTTACGTTGTTAACCTCAAACAAGATAGAGGTAAATATAGACTACTACAATCACTACCTTCTTCCAATTCTTTAACAATATCAGTTTACATTTCAAAATTCTAGCCCTAATTACCATTTACATACTTTTCTAACATGTCTCTAAAGGTTGAATCTGGATCATTTAGCCTGCGAGCTGCTTAGCCCTTTTTGGCCATGTGTCACACAGTCCTTGGTGTAGATAGTTTGTAAGAACACCTTTGTTTATTTTTTTTTCTTTTAAGCTGTCCACTGACTTCAGTGCCCCACCACCCATCATAGACTGAGCCTAAACTCACTATTTGCCTACACAGGTGCTGGGAGGGAGACCAGCGTGGTTTGTACTGGCTGTACATTTGGGAGGGGTAGAGTTTATATATTGCTGTTTTTGTCTTTTGTTATCCTAATCTCTTTTTCCATTGTCCACTACCATGAGTTCCCCATAACTAATAAAACCCTGTTTTATTGCTCTGGGAATTGTGATAGCTATTTTATTTTTGTGCTCTGATTGACACTCCGCTGTAAGAGATTGTGTGTTAAATATTTCCCCAAGGGACAAGCCCTCTGTGTTTCCTGTAATAGGAGGGGTTTCCTCAGGTGGAGGAAACAGGCACCCTTATAGGTGTGTAACCCTTCTGCCCATCTAAGTTGGCAGCAACAAGGGCCAGGTTTTGTATCTAGGGGTTCCGTTTCAATAACGCAATGCAAAACCGGCTCGAGCCCCCACCCAGTGACCTGGGACAATTACATACCACCCCCTGGGTGCCTCTAAGAGGCAATACTTCCCCTCTCACAAGCACGGAGTCTGAGTGTAACAGAAAATGTTTAATAACATGAGGTAAACGACATCAGCATTAAATTGGAAAAACACCACAAACAGGATTCATAACACAAACCATGAGCAAAAAAAACCACCCCAGCAAATTGGGCTGTGTCCTTTCCCTTTGGTTCTTGAATCTAGCAACCCAAAAGTCACCCAGAGTCCCAAAAGTCCAACACCCCCAAAGTCTCTTGGGTCCAGCAACCACCCAAAGTCCCAAAAGTCCAACAGACCCCAAAGTCTCTGTCCCTGGTCAGTGCAGCCCCAGAGTAAAAAGTGGGGGCACGCAGGGTGTTAAGGGGCACCTTACATGATCCGAGGCCGGCTGGCCGTCTCTCCGTGGGGTTCCACCACAGCCTTCACCACGAGCCAGTCCACCTCCTGCTGTCCCACAAACTGCTCCGCTCTACAAGCTGCTCCGCTCCGCTCCCCGACCTGTGAGTCGCTCCAGCCATCCCCGCAAACAGCTCCGCTCGCCGTTCCTTGGGCCGCTCCAACTGGCCCCGCAAGGCTCCGCGCCGCTCGCTGCTCCTCCAGTCGTCCCCACAAATTGCTCTGCCAGCTGCTTAGCAACATAGCTTCAGGCTCCCCCACTAGTTAACACAGCACTCAGTGATCTCAGCTCTTAATAACTTTAGCTCTTTTGTGATTTCAGCTCTTAGCAATTTCAGCTCATAGTAGGGGAGCCCCAGGGCTAATGCACCATTGGCCCAAAGTGAATTCAGCTCAGCAGCCTGTAACTAGACTCCTAATGGAATCAAAATTAGCTCTGACATTCAACAGTGGAGAGAGGCAGTAGTGCAATTGGTGTTTCAAACCCTCAGAGGGGGCCCATACCATCAGGTACAAATACCTGTCCCCATCCTCTCTCCATTCACTGGGTTTTGTAACCCATGCCCCTTGTCAAGCAAGTGCTACTTAGGTAATGGAGAAGGACTCACTCAGTCCTTCTGTCATACAACAGTTCCACTGGCCTTGATTCACAGAATCAGGGTAACAAAACTTTATTCTTCCTGCCCCAATAACAGAGAAAACTGGGGATCCCACACCAGCCAAAGTAACCACTTTCAGTTGTTGTTGTTTCATGCCAGGCAGGTGGGTGTGCCTATGCAAACAAGATCAGCCCCTGGAGTTCTTTTCCACACTCGCCATAATTCACCACCAGATGTCAGGATAGAGCTCATCCTGACTCTGCTTACATCTGAACTCAGGGCCCAGAACCCTGAGGAGAAACGGAAGAAGACGCCAGACACACCTCAGGTCTGGGACTACACTAGCCTTGCTACTACTCTTGCTTATTCCATACCTTGGGGTCTCACCAGAGAGACCCCAACACATTTATTCTGTAAGATGCTAGTGCAGTTTCGAGTGATTGTCAGAACAGTAAAAAAAATGCTTATACATCCAAAGCAACAAAAAGAAAATAGCCCATTGTGTTTTCAGAAGACACCAAGTTCCAAGAGGGACCAGGTAGTCTTGTACTTTGAAAAAGGACTGAGTGTCTGAGGTTCTAACTGTGATAGGGAGTAATCACTCACTTGGCAAGTCCTCCCACCTCTCTGTGCCTCAATCAACCTAGCTCGAAAGCACAGGAGAAAATAGAATGGCATGGGGGGAATGGAGACAAATCCAGAGCGCAATGCTCAGCCTGAGGCTTTGTCTACATTGGCTGTTTAGGCAATGGCTAAAGACCCCAGTTCAGACAAGGCCGAGGTAGCTGGGCTAGACTCTGGCAAATGTATGATGGGGAATAACTTTCCTAGGCCCTTACACAGCAGCCACCCAGAGAAGAGAAGAATGGGAGGATCCATACATCAGTAAATCTGCTGCTCTTCCCCTGCCCTTAGCCTGCCCCTCTGCCATATAAAGAACTCATGAACAATTGGGTTTTGTGGCACCCATGGGGTGACCACACACAAATCCAGACCTCCCTCCCCCCACACCTCTCCACTGTCTTGTGTAGCAGAGCCAAAGTGGCCCCCCTGCCAATGAACTTTTTTGTAGTTTCATGGTTTGCCCCATAGTGAGCTTAGATGTGAAACTCCATTTACAGTGAATTAGAATGAAAAATACAAATTGTTACCAAGTCCTTGCAGTGGGCAAGTCCCAAATCCCATGACAGCGAATTCTCTGTTTAGCCTTTTATACACTAGGAAACATTTGATAAAGTTTCCCACCATTGCTACCCCCCAGTTTGGTTCCACAGGTTGGGGCACTAGCGTGGGTGTGGCACTGATATCTGGTGGAGTGTTAAATATAGTGTCATGTAGACTTGATTAGGTTAGGCGACATGGGTAAATTTTCAAAAGTGCCTAAGAGATTTAGGTGCTCGATTTAATGAGATTTAAGTGCCTATGTAGTTTAGGTGCTTTTGGAAAATTTACCAATGGTGGTCAAAATGCTGGCAGCTCCTTGGAGCCACGTCTAAACTAGTGATCTCACCATTGCTACCACAGGTGGACTTATTTGTGGAAAGCTTTAGCCAAAAATTCCTAGTGTAAACACTGCCTCATAGGGCTCAATCCTGAAGCCATTACTCAGGGCTAATTTCACCCTTCAGTTGCCCTCTGTTTTAATTCAGACCTTACTCAGGGAAAACTCACACACTTAAAAGATCATTTTAAAATATTTGAATAGCAGTAATGACATTGCCACCGAGAATTTCCTGGGGATTAATAATTAGATGGCTTAATGGCCTGAAGCGGTGACTTGAGCAGTAAAACTCCTCCCCGCCAGTTGTTAATCCCCAGGAGATGTCCAGCACCTTGATAGTTATTGCTCCAATAAATTACCATAGTAGATAATTCATCCAGCCCATCTCTTTATCAAACATAATAAGTAGTTTTGCATAATCTACAACTGCTTGAAGTACACAATTATTCAGGAGCTGGACACTTCATTTCATGTTCACTAATTGTGATTCCTTTCTTCAGCATAGCTATTTCAGAATCAAAAATGTGAAAGCATAGGGGATGAAAATAGCTAGGGAAAATAGAATATTATCCATTGTTATAAATGTGTGCAGGACCTTGCAAGACAATTGTGTCTTTTGTTTATAAACTGCATTTCATTTTCCTCTTTTTATTAGAAAGTGCATTCATTCTAGCATCGTCAGTTGCCTCATTTATGAAAGAGATTAGAAAGTGTAGGAAACCAGGATATTACGATACATGAAATATATTATCTTAATCACAGCTCATAGGGTTTTGTTAGAAATGTCTAGACTAGATCTTAAGTTCTACTAGGGCCCCTTTGGACCTCTCTCTTGGCACACAGGGAGCTTACAACGATGCTAAGTGGGGGACATGGGCGGAGAGTGGGGCATTGCCCCCCCTCTCCCAAACTGGATATGTTGCAGAGGCGATTCGTGGGGGAGGCTCCCCGATTTCTCCCTTAGCCGTGCTTCCTCCCCATGGTGGAACGTTTGGGGCAGAGAGGTGGGGAGCAGTGACCAGCAGGCACAGAGTGTGGAGTTGTTGCTCTCCCCCATCTCCTCCAGCTTGCTAGGGGGAATTGGAGGAATGTTGTGGGGTGACGACCAGTGATGCCAGCCAGGCGCTCTCTGCTAGCAGATCAGTTTCCCCTTCAAGGGCTGTGTAAGGGGAGGGCAGGAGAGCAGCGGCTTGTTTCCAATGAGCAGAGCCAGGCAGCTGAGATGCTTCCCAAGTGTCTGTGCACTGTACAGCCCAGTGAGGGACATTACTCCTGGGAGAACTGGACTATGCGCCTGGCTCAGCTGCTAGTCCACAGGGAGAGGGGAATTACTCTTCCCCTGCACAGAGCAGCTGGGCCAGGGCCAGGGCCAGGTCAGAACCACCTCCAGGAACCTCTACAGCTGCATGAAGCGCTGTACCCTCCCCTGCTTCCTGTTCCCGCCACTCCTCTGCCATGGGAGTGAGGGGTCACTGTACAGGGAGCTGCCCCACATCTACTCAACCCTGTGCATCCAGACCTCCCCCACCCAGAACCCCCCACACGTCCCTCCACACCTGAATCCTTGCTGAGGGTCACCCCCTGCATCCAGAGCCCAATCCCATGGAGCCCCACCCCCCCCCAGATCCCCCACCAAGCCTCACCCCTCCCCACCTCTTGCCCCCCCAAATATAGAAGTCAAACTATGCCTATGGCAGGGGACATAGAATGGGGGGGGGGGCTGATGGAAAGCTGAATATATGGGCCCCATACTATCCCTTCCACACTCTACCCACAATGCAGAGCCATGTCAGAGAGACATGCCAGGGAGAGAGGAGGTGTGGCCAGCATGTGCTTCATTCTGACAATGCCCACTGGCATAATGTTCACATGGGGACTGCTGTAAATTGCAGTGTCAGCAAGAACCACCCTCCTGTTGCCCCCAGGATCAGGGGAAATTGGGAGGATCAGAAAGATGGTGGAAAGTCATCTTTGATCCTCACCCTATGGTGTGCCAAGTGCTCCAGCAAGACCTCATTCAGCAAGATTGCAATCTGTCTGGCTGCTACTATAGGACAATATTGAATGGCCCTCTAATATAGTGATGAATTACAGAGAGAAAACTAAAGGCCTTAAAAGCTTAATGGACAGTTTCCCCTGTAGTCCCTTAGTGGACCGCACTTAGGGACTCCATTGGGAATGACTGGGTTGACCTTTAATTTTTAACTGTTTAAGGGCAGTTCTACACTTAAAACATTGCAGCTGCACCCATGCAGTGGCGCTGCTGTAGCGCTTCAGTGAAGACGCTGCTATGCCGACAGGAGAGCGTCTCCAATTGGTTCAGTTAGTCCACCTCCCGCTAGCATAGCACTGTCCACACCGAGGGTAGGTCAGTATAACTGTGTTGCTGAGGAGTATGGATTTGTCACACCCCTGAGTGATCTAGTTATACTGTTGTACGTTTGTACTGTACACCTGGCCTCTGTGTTTTTGTGCCATCCCCAGCCCAATCATGGTTTGAATCTCTGGGCATTACTCTGATACAAACAGATAATGGATTAATAGATTGTAAGGCCTGAAGAGACCATCATGATCATCTAGTCTTACCTCCTACATAACATGCTGTACACAGTGAGTCACCTCCCACATTGCTGCCTAGTGGTCAGGCAGGGGTTCCAGATCTCCCCTCCTGCACAGGGGTAGTGGGGGCTGGGCCTTTGAATAATCAAGGTCCACTCCAGTAGTCCTCTCACCTTAGCATAACACCAAGGGCCTTCACCTATCTGCTCAGTGGGGTTAGGTGTGCCCAGGCCCACCTTCTCCACTGAGCTCCGGTCCAGGGTTCAACAGTGGGGTCTCCTTGGACCTCTTCCTACCATTGCCACTATTGATGGCACCAACATAAAGCCCTTCTTTCAAGTCTCTGACCTGCACACCCAGTCACTGCTCTTTCATAGGTTCTCCTCTGGTCCGTGTAGTGAGGCCTCAGGCAAGGTGCTGCTGGGGCAATACTTTGACCCTCTGAGCTCAGGTCCACCTTCCACTGCCTGTCCCCTTCTGAGTTGCTCTTCTCCCCATTTAAAGCCTTGTCTGCAACTTGTGCTGGCCCTGTAGGCATGGCTGGGTGGAGCTTCCTGGGCCCATAGCTGCTCTTTAACCCCTTGCTCTCCAGAGTAAACCCCACCACACACTGGTCAGAGAATTTCACTAAGTAGTTCTTTGCATCAAGCAGATTACTTTTAGTTGAGCTAGGAATAGGTTTTAGAAAGACACCCAATCTTGCTTTAAATGACTTCAAGTAATGGAGACTCCCTAAGTAACTTATGCTAATTGAGAATTACATTCACTTGTTAAAAATATATATCTTATTTCTTATCTGGAAGGTGAAGCTAGAAATTCTGACACGACTGGATTTTGTCATGCCTTTGTTTGCTAGATTAAAGAGCCCTCTACTATTAGAAATCTTCCCCCTTGTAGGTATTTATAGACAGTAATCAAATAACATCTTAAGCTTATAAAATAATAATGCACCCTTTTCTTTCTGCCAGCTCCAGTAAAGAATCATCCTTTGCTCCCTAGAAGGGTATGACTGTCCAATGGAGACTCACCAACAGGTCCCCACCTAATGGGGGCTAATCTGTACAACCTACCACTAATGCACCTACAGCCATAGCCTCCATGTTCATAGTACACAGTATTAGTATTTCACTTAATATCTAAAAGGAACTGATGTACCACAGCTCTCACTGTGACACCCTGTGATGGAATTGGTTACATTACATAGCTCCTCAGACACCAGTCTTGAGAGATTAGAAGACAGCTGCCATCCCAGCACAGTCAAACTTTGAGTTCCCAAGAAGTCTCTCTCTAGGTGACAGAAGGGTTGAACTTTTGAGAAACAGTCAAGTGTAGCCCATGGAGCTAGCGTTAGCATTTATTTTATTCAGCAGTAATACAAGGAATCTACAGGCCTGTATCCTGTAAGACATTGGCTTCAGCAGTTAGTATAAGATTTGAGGCCTATGAACTTTGGCACAGATAAATGGCCTAACAGTCACCCCTACGTTTTGGGGAACTGGGAATAGAGTGTGTAAGGGAAAGTTTGTCTATAATGACACCAGCCAACCACAGGAACATGACCTAACACCAGCTTTTGGATATTTTAGGATGGGAACATCTGCAGATCTCTGACCATGAGAGGGCCATGGCAATGAATTGACATATATGATAAGTTGTGACCATTGACTTGGAGAAGGGCACCCCAATATTAGTAGGGCAAGTAAATACAAATAATGAAAAAGGGAGAAACCCTTACTGAATATGCATTAGGCATAGTGGTGTCAGCATAACATATTATAAAAGCTGTATCTTGGCCTGTGGGCAGTAGGAGAGAGAGATGTAGCTCTTAGGAGGTGCCAGGATGAGGAGGAAGGTGATGGTGATGAGGAAGATAATAGCCAACATGTCAGGTTGTTCTGCAGAGGCTGGTGTGAGTATATGGATGTTCAAACGTACATTCTGTAGTACCTCTATCTACCTTACTGAATTAGTGTGTTTGTGACTTTGCTAAATGTATTAATAAACTATTACAAATACAGAAAAGTTCCTAAAGTGGAAGTGTTGCACCTGGGCACATCAGGATTTCCAGCTGAACAGTAATTTTAATAATAGTGTGCCTGATCTTGGGATAAGAACCTGTTAAACCTCAGAGTGATATCTCGGAATTGTTAAGTAATCAATATAATAAATATACAATTTATAGATTACGATAGATCAGGCTACAAGAGTGATTCTATAAATTGATAGGGTCAAAAAAGTAAACTTGCTAACTGAAAATGTACATAAAAACAGAACAGTGAGCTGTGTCTACAAGAGTTTGTTGGCCAGCCAAGAGAAGAGGGTACATGATAACCTGTGTGGAAATGAATGAGTAATGAACTTCTGCTCCATCTTATTTTTTGTGCTGATGAAAATGCCACAGAAATGACCCTTGGAAGGAAGGATGATGTCATGGAAAAGTCATTGGACTAGCCCTAGGGAGATGGGGTTTAATTCCAAATTCAGCCACAGACTTCCTATTAGGTGAAATCCTTTAGTCTATCCTGTGCCCCACTTCCCCATTTTTAAACAGGGATATTACTTATCTATCTCACAGGGGAGTTATGAGGATAAAATCCATTTAGATGATTGTGAGGCACTCAAGTTCTGTGGTGACAGGGCCCATATAATTTAAGTATCTTAAACAGGAGAAATGTAGAAGAAGAAGATCCATCCCTGAATTCAGAAGGGATTAATTAAAGGTTTAAAACACTATGTGGGATTTTTGCTTCACTTTTGCTTCTCTATTTCATCCCTACATGTTACCAAGAAACTGAACCACTTGGACTTGAGATTCTCTAACCCAGGCACCCATCCATTATCATCAGCATTCTTACCTCAGAGACTGCTCAAGACTGTCTAGGAGATTTTGCAAAGACATCCACAAAGTAAAAAAGAAATACCATCTTCATTAAATAAGTCTTTTAAGAAACTATACTATATATTCTGTGGAAATGAGTCTCCAGGGCTGTCAATCCAACACTAGACCTGGTGACAATTAATGAAAAGCTTCTCGTACTATTGAAAACTTTGCTTCTTCTAACCCCCCCCCCCCCCGCCTCTCTTTTTAGTGAAAATTTTCACAAAAGACTAGTATCTTTGAAATGTTTGTTTTTTCCACAATTTTATTTAAAAGTATTCTTTCAAGTCAAAACTTGTGGAATTTTATATATCCTCAAATCATGGTTTAAATACTTCAGGTTACATAAAAAGGAACAGAGGGTCCTGTGGCACCTTTAAGACTAACCGATGTATTGGAGCATAAGCTTTCATGGGTGAATGCCCACTTCGTCAGACGCATGTAATGGAAATTTCCGGACGCGGGTATAAATATGCAGGCAAGAATCAGTCTGGAGATAACAAGGTTAGTTCAATCAGGGAGGGTGAGGTCCTCTGCTAGCAGTTGAGGTGTGAACACCAAGGGAGGAGAAACTGCTTCTGTAGTTGGACAGCCATTCACAGTCTTTGTTTAATCCTGATCTGATGGTGTCAAATTTGCAAATGAACTGAAGCTCAGCAGTTTCTCTTTAGAGTCTGGTCCTGAAGTTTTTTTGCTGTAAGATGGCTACCTTTACATCTGCTATTGTGTGGCCAGGGAGGTTGAAGTGTTCTCCTACAGGTTTTTGTATATTGCCATTCCTGATATCTGACTTGTGTCCATTTATCCTCTTACGTAGTGACTGTCCAGTTTGGCCAATGTACATAGCAGAGGGCCATTGCTGGCACATGATGGCGTATATAACATTGGTGGACATGCAGGTGAATGAACCGGTGATGTTGTAGCTGATCTGGTTAGGTCCTGTGATGATGTTGCTGGTGTAGATATGTGGGCAGAGTTGGCATCGAGGTTTGTTGCATGGATTGGTTCTTGAGTTAGAGTTGTTATGGTGCGGTGCGTGGTTGCTGGTGAGAATATGCTTAAGGTTGGCGGGTTGTCTGTGGGCGAGGACTGGCCTGCCTCCCAAGGTCTGTGAAAGCGAGGGATCATTGTCCAGGATAGGTTGTAGATCACTGATGATGCGTTGGAGAGGTTTAAGCTGAGGACTGTAGGTGATAGCCAGTGGAGTTCTGTTGGTTTCTTTCTTGGGCTTGTCTTGTAACAGGAGGCTTCTGGGTACATGTCTGGCTCTGTTGATTTGTTTCCTTATTTACTTGTGTGGGTATCGTAGTTTTGAGAATGCTTGGTGAAGATCTTGTAGGTGTTGGTCTCTGTCTGAGGGGTTACAGCAGATGCGGTTGTAAATGCTCCATTACATGCGTCTGACGAAGTGGGCATTCACCCACGAAAGCTTATGCTCCAATACATCTGTTAGTCTTAAAGGTGCCACAGGACCCTCTGTTGCTTTTTACAGATCCAGACTAACACGGCTACCCCTCTGATATCAGGTTACATAGAATTCACCATTTACACTAGTTTAAACCTGCAAGTGACTAAGTGAATTGTTTTGTGTGGTAGTTCTCCAGAAAGCTAAACATATGCTGGACCACTGTGCAAGAGGGGATGTGGCCATCCAATAGTGGGGCAGAGAGGAAAGGATTCTTTGCCATTACACTCTGGGTTATCAGCTTGCTGACTTCCAGCATTCTGAACAATGGGAGGAGCTGGTCTCCAGTTTCAGGTGGATCATCTATAATAGTTTATCTTCCAGAATCATGGTAGAACTGATATAATATTCATAAACCATTCCTAGTGTAGCTTTAAATGTTTTTACTGAATTCACTTCCTCAGCGTCCTTTGTCGGCTGGTTCCACTGTCTGTTATAACTATAAAATTTTCTCTGACATTTAACCATATTGTTCTATGTTAAAGCACAAGTCCATTACTTCTTCTGTTCTGAATGATCCGTGAGAATATGTGATCACATATCCCTGTGATATGTTCTATTTATTTTGTAAGCAGTTAGCATGTCTCTTCTAAGACATCTTTTCTTCAGACTGAACATGTCTGGTTCTCTCATTCTTTCCTCACAGATCAAGTTTTTCCAAACCTTTTAGCAAATTTGCTGCTCATCTCTGAACTGTCTTCAGATGTCCATCCTCTCTGAAATGTGATGCCCTAGACTGAGGGCAGTACTGCTAGTGAGGCCAAAGCAGTGCTCTATTCCGCAGAGTGGAATAATTATCTTGCTTGATTTGTGTGTGGTACGCCTATTAATATAACCCAATACAGCAATCATCTTTTTTGCAACAATGTCAGATTGTTGACTTGACTTTTATTTAATTTATCATCCACTTTAATTTCTAGAGACTCCATTATGGTCCCACTAAACTGTCTACCTCCCACATTACATTTTTTTCTAAGCTTGATTGTTCACCGCTACATGAACCAATTTTCATTTGTCTTTACTGAATCTCAGCTTATTGCTTTTAGACTATTTCTCCAATTTAGCAAGAGTTCAGTGTATTGTATTTTAATTCTGTTCTCCAAAGTAAGTGCAGTCCCTTCCAGCTTCTTCTCATTAGTGTACCATCCTCCAAATCATAAATTAAATATTTCATAGTATTGTACTCAGAACAGATGTACAGGACCCTGAACTCACTTTGACACTGAATCATAATTACTCTATGTTTTTAATTTCTTAAATAATTGTGTATCTCTTCACCTTATACTAGTTCCATTAATTCATATCTCTAATTTGCACGTGATGTGGAAAATATGAAAATCTCAATTGCCTTAGAGGTCAAACAAGTCTCTTAGATGGGGATCCAGCTGCAATCAACATTCCACACACAGACGTGCTAGAAAAAGAAAAGGAAAGAGTTGCTGGCCAGCAAAATAGAACAGAAGAAACAAAAAACCCTCTGTTGTTCATACACAGAATCTGCCACCTTTCATTCTTCCAGTCCATTTTGAATGCCATTGCCAAATCCATTCAGACCACGTTCACCCCTTTAGCATCCTGCACTAGTTTATGGGAATTGCCTTAATGGGATAGCACCTCCCATATCACTACATCTCCTACCCTTTCTTCCTAGCAGACTATGCATAGTAGTCTTCCATTCAAAGCATCACCCAGAAATAAGTCTAAGCAGCAAAAACTACTTCTCTTCTCAGTCACCATCTGTCTTGTCCCCCAGAGCATTGCCAGGAGAGCTACACACTCAAAGACAGAGTTACCAAATGAGAATTTGCTCTGCCTAATCTAAGATTTCCCTACTCCTACCGTCTTTATTATTCATCAGGTCCAAACCAATAAAACTGGCCTGCTCCTGAACCTTCTTCATCAGCCTCTTAAAGAGGGTGAAGCCCATGCAGTGAGCAAATCATCACCAAGAGAATGGCCTTACCACTCAAGTCTCTTTTAAACATCCACTCATTTTATGCATATGCAGCCCCAGTGACTAGGCTACACAGAGTTCATCTCTGTCACAGGGTCTTACCACACTGACACCTCCTGCTGGGCATTTTAGGAATTAGCTCAGTCCCAGTGGCCACCCCTCAGGTGGTGGTGGTTCTTCTGTCCTCACCTCCACCTGCAGGCCTGTTATGGCTCCTTTCTCTCAGCATCTGCTTCTTGGCACAGCCCTCCAGCCATGTCACCATCCATTCTCTCCCCCTCTGGGGGACTCCTTCAACAAGAGTTAAGCTACTCCTCACAGTGGCTTGGCAGTCCACCCCTGGGCTGCTCCTTCAGCAGCTGGAGGGAGGGGGCACACCAGGCCTGCCCTCTACTCCCAGTCCAGGGACTGTGCAAACAGCAGCTTCCTGATGCCTCTTCCTTCCAGCTCACTGTCTCTATTCCCTGGGCCACTTTCTTGCAGCTTCAGTTCCTTCTGCTCCTGCCTCTGGCTCCAGCTCCTTTGCCCTCTTCCCCGGGCCTTGATCCTGTAAGTCCAGGCAGCCTGTCAGGAGCCCTTTAGGAAGCCAGTCTTCTCCCTAGGGCTCCCTGTAGCATGCTAATCTCCTTCCTTTTATATGGGCCGTCTGGGCCCTGATTGGCTGGTCAAGCCACCGCCCTAATTGTCTGCAGCCTCCCCCCTAATTGGCTGTTTCCCCTGCAGCCACTGCTTTGGCTGCCTGCCGCTCAGCCTCCCCAGGCTGGTTTTAAGCCTCTCAGGGCCGGTGTGGGGCAGGTGCCCCATCACAGTCTCCAACAACCCTTTCTCCCACCACCACCCCAACTGGAGCATGAGTCTTCCTCACAATGCATATTCCCCAGATATCAAAGCTCTCTTATTATTGTCTAGCCAGCAAAGTTCAAGTTTTTTCCCCATCCATAAGGATCTTCTGCCTGTTCTGAGATCTCATAGTTCTTGTCCATCTGACTATCCTCCATTCAGAGCTAGATTGTCACAGGCCTTGCTTGGAAGGAGCAAGGCATCCCTTACTCACCTGCCCAGATTGTGACTCCAGCTATTGGGGGTGGAGCAAAAAAGGGGGAAGAGGGAAGAACACTGATTACTTCCCCAATACACCTCCCTATAAATAAATGGGTAGGGAGACTCTGGAGACAGGTAAGGGGTAAGAAAAGCATTGGCTCTGCCTTGTTACCAATCAGAGTAGCTGGCTGAGCATACATTGATGGATAAACTGCTCCATGAAAAGAGGTGAAGCAATTCACTTTTCCCAGCAAGCAAGGTAGGAACAGGGCAGGCATTATGACTCGCTGGGTCACAATCTGATCTTGGGTCTGCTCCTTAGTGGAACTATGCATAATTGCACTACCCTTTACTCAGAGCAGATTGTAACATTACAATCTAGTCCTAAAGCATGATTCCTGCTGGGAGCAAAGCCTTCTGGGTTGTCACAGAGGTAGGTAGGAAGCTTTATGACTGGAATGAGGACACAGACACAGGACTTCTAGAGTAGGTGAGGTTCTAGGAGAAACACAGGATATGCCATAACAGATCAAAGCAATGGTCCACCTAGTGCAATATCCTAACTCTGACAGTGACCAATACCAGATGCTTTAGAGAAAATTACAAGAAACCCTATGCAAAAAATTATGTGATAACATATCAAGTAGTCAGCAGTTGTATCATCTTGGGAAGCACAAAGTTTTATATTCCCAAACTTTGCCCATGATGTTCAAATGAATTTAAGAATATATGTCCTTTCTCCCTTAGAACCAGTCATTACCCAAACAATTTGGTACATGTGATAAATGTAATTTGTGGGATTAAGCTGATTGTATTTTAGAGCTGAATCGCTTGTTCCATTGCATCTTTGAAGAAAGATTTCAAATTGTGAATTATCTTAATACCTGTCATTTATGACAATGGTTTTATTTTCTTCAATAGTGACTGGAATTGAAAGCAGTTAGAAGAGGATACTGTATTTGTTGAATGCACCTGGAAGATATTCCACAACTGAAGATGTCAAATGGAGGAAAGCAGTACTAAATTTACATAATTCAGATATTGTTCCCAAGTTGCCATTAAGTTTGTGCTCTTAGATTTCAGACACCTGCACTAAAATAGTATATGAAATGTATTCAATAAAGACCTTTGTTCAATAAGAGTGTCTGAAAACAAATTAATGAATTTTTCCCCTAAAAAATAATGGTCATTGATATCCTACAGTATCAGCTTGATGGGTTTTGCTTTTTGACCCAGTAAGAGTTCATTGAGTCATGACTTCAAGGGCCAATTATGAGACTCTTATTGACGCTGAATAGTACCTGATTTGTGCCACTGAAGTTAATGGTTCCATTCATGGAGTGAGGTACTATTCTCTCTGAGTAAGAGCATCAGAAACTAGCTCTAAGTGACACTTGGCTGGCATGAGGATGTTGCAGTACTAAGCCAGATTCCACTAAATTCACTGAGACAGTCAGACATAAATACTATGGAATAAATTGTGCCCTGACACAGGCCTCTAGCATCTCAATCAAGGTCAATGCACAGATGTTGCCCAGTGGAATTTTGCCTTATGAACAAGACATGTGATATGACATATGTCAGTTGTTATCATGTTAAGCCCACTGGTCATTCACTGCCTATACTTGGGGCCAGCTTTTACCATCAATGAGGAACAAGAAGGGGCCCCACCAGGAATTCTGGCTCATAGACAGAGGACCCCTTTTGTATTATTTGACTGACCTAGTGTGCACCCCTTCACTTTGTAGGGCAGTGGGAACAAGGCCATGGCCCTGCCCTCCTCCTTTGTGAAGGCTAGAGCCAACAGCACCAGCCTGGAGCTGCCACTGAATTCCTCTGTGGCATTGTGCCAGCCTCCTACACTGGGCACAAGGAGTGGGGAAAGCACTTTGCATTCTCTCCCCCACTTTGTGCAACGAAGAAGGGCTGGGCACTATCTTGTCCTACACGGTTCCAGTGGTACCATTAAATCCACTGAAATGCCATTTAAAATCAGCCAGACTTTTCCCCATTAAATCAGACAGGCACTGTGCATATCACCTCAGAAGTGTGCATGTTAGATCCAGAGTGCTCTGTAAAAGCAGTACCCAAACTTTCTTTGAAATCCATGGGACTGTCTGTCATACAAATATACTTTACATAATCCGGTGTATCATTTGGAATTTTTAATTGTTGTAAGACATACTAACAGCAGAAACTGTGGCTGGTTGACACCTGTTCCTGAAATGTAAATGTCTGAGCAATAAGAATGTTAAAATTTCCAAACAAGCTCTTCCTCTTTCCAAAGAGCTAGACAGTCCTACAAAGAAATTAACCTGATTTTATACAAATATGCACTCTCCTGCTACTCCCCAGTGCTTGAATAGGGAAAGGCATATTTTAAAGTGACTAGTCTAAAAACATTGCGTTCCCTTCATACTTCTGCATCTTCACCAGTGCCTACTGTCCTTGGCTGTAAAATCTCAACTTGATTAACAAATGGATTTGAACATAGAGGGACTGCTCTTCAGCCTTTCCCTGTTGCCTCTAAGCCACAGAATCCATGTGATCTCAGCCTTCCCCAGTGTTCACAAAGCTACCATTGCAGTGGGTTCTCATTGGCTCTGCAAAGACACCAATCACTGAGCGCACCTGGAGACTGAACTACGCCCTGCTCGCAGGATCTAATTGTCCTTTCCAGTTCATGGTGGAGGCACAGTGGCAGGGGGAAGTAGCTATGCCTGTGAGAAATGACGCTGGTCTCTTGGCCTGTCAGTAACAGCATCTTTTCTGAGCACAAAGGCTCAGTTAGGCACCTAAATACCATTGACGATCTGGGCCAAAGTCCTTCTCAGCCCTCACATAAAAACTGATTTGAAAAATCTCAGCCCAATTAATGTATTAATCTAAAAAGACAAACACTCTTTTCCCAAACGCTAACTACACCACTGCTCCAGCGTCCCTTAGAAAAGAAACGCCAGCGTCGGTTTCACCTTTTCTCATCATCCAATAGCTAACTGCCACCTCCTACATCAATCCTCACCAACAGCTTCCATGAAAGACCAGGGGGCAAGGAAACAGGAATATTTACACAAGTTTTTTCTATACTAAATTTAAAAAAATATATAGTCTGATTATAGAATCTTTATTCACGTATAGTACCACGTATCTACTGGGGCTACTTGTGAGAATGAGTGCTTATCAACATGAATAAGCTTTATAAGGTCAGGCCCCTATGGCCTGATCCAAAGTTCACTGAAGTCAGTAGAAAACCTCCCATTGACTCCATTAGGTTTCAGATTAGGCCCAATAAACAGCTCGGCTGCTTTACTTAACATCTCAGCAATTTCAAAACTAATCTTTTTGGGGGGAGGGATGTTTAAGTATCAGAAACAATCAGCCCTCTTTAAACACTGTCACTGATGTAAGATTTCTCTTCTCCAAATATTTGGTACAAAGCAAGCATCCCAAATGCTGCAAATGTTACCTATTATGTACAAGGTAGCTGGGGATGGGGAGGGGGGGGAGCGTGAGGGGGAATTAAGGTCAATGTCTTTAAATTATTATCTTGACAACTTGTGTGCCTCTAGATTCACAGATTTTTAAGCCCAGAAGGGATCATTATTATCATCTAATCTGACCTTGTGAATGACACAGGGCGTAGAATTTCTTCTTGTGTTGAATGCATAATTTCAGGCTGAACTAGATCATATCTCTTAGAACTTCAGCCCTAAGCATGTTGAAGCAGTTGAGAATTAATCACTAAAACCATGTCATAATGGAAATGTTTACTGTCCTTTAACCTCAGAGATGCATCTTAAGGTAATTATAGCACTGGCCTGGGGTGATTTGCAGGGGGAAATCTGGCTTGAATTGAAGGGGATGTGGGAAAAAAAGGCAATTTCCCTTGTCAAAATCAATTAATTAGGAGAGGAATGAGCTGAAGAGAATCCCTGCTGTTACATGTTTGCTACTTGATTCTACTGGATAATGCTTTAATTTAAATCATATGAATCTTACCTGTAACCACCAATATTTGCTCTGGGAAAACCTAACTCAGACATGACAAAACAAATAGTAAGTAAACCAATGTCCTAATAATCATTTGGTCATGAAGTAAATCCCCCTTTTCAGTAACAGGCATGCACTGCATGGTGTTTCTAAATAATTATATGTTAATGACTAGAATAATTTAAGGAGGTAGATGAGAGCTGCAGAGTTAAAGAACAGTATTTAAGCAGGTTGGAAACCTGCACATTTGATCAAACTGCTTAACATCCCTGCTGAAGGATTGTGATTGTGTTACCAGTTCCAGTTGGAAGCCTGAAGCATATATTTATCTTGGTTAGCTATTTTAAGATGATGTTGTGGTGCTCATTTTAGTATCTTTAAATGCCTTCATGTAAATATACATGAATTTCTGATGATCAAGTTATTATGGGTAAATCATAAGTATATGGCAGCTTTATAACACTGACTTTGTATTTATATGCACAATCTTTATTGGCTTAGAGGCAAAGATGAATTAAAAACATTCTCAGTTAATTTAGTCCCTCAAAAAGGGGAGGAACTGATAGCTCCTGACAAGTACAGGCTGGTGATATGCTAACATTCTCATACAAACCAGTTAATACACCTTATTTCTAACCTGTAACACACCTGTTAGTTCATTTCATGGCCTCTCTTGAACAAACTGCCAATCATGCTTAATGGGGTGAAATTGTGTGGAAGGGATAGATGATTTGTCCAGTGTAATGAGGTAACCGCTGTAGAGGAAGACTTTCTTGCCTACTCCCTCTGCTTTTTCTGCTGTTTTCTCAGCTTTAGGCATTTACTCTAGATCCTAAAGACCCTTCTCCAGCAAAACTCCCATTCACCTTAATGAGAATTTTGCTTGGGCAAGCTCTGTGAAATTGAGTCCTTAATGTATATTATACATTTTTAGAGTCTATGTACTTCAGCACATACAATTTGCTAGGTTTGTGACTATTCCTTCCAACTTTTTGGCTGTTTTCCTCCCAACCTCTTTCCCAAACTTGGTGTAAACTAGCAGCAAGGGACTGTGATTTTGGTAGTTTACACACATATCTTGAATTTGCAATTTATTCTGAACCATAGTTTAAGTATCCATGTGAATTTCATTTACATGACATTGTAAATCACTGCTTTTCCAGTGAGAAAACTAAGGCTGACCTGAGGTTCACTGTACATTAAAGGGACCCCATCAACTTGGATGTCACATTTCTGTCAGAATATTTTGTATGTACTATAGTTATACCTAACTCCTAAGCTTATTATAAGTGAAAGAAGTTAGCAAAAAATATTCTGTATTTTTTCAGTTTCTGTTTTCTAGGGCATTTGCCAGCACTTTGTGCATAGTCATTGTTTCCCTTTTGTCGTCTATCAGGCGACAATCCTGCAAACACTTACACACATGCTTAACTTAACACACATGATTAGTCTATTGTCTTAGTTTCTCCCTTATGGAAAAGACCCTGATTATATCAGCAAAAGAGCAGGGAAACCTATATGGATTTTTTTTTTTTAATTTCAAAATATACTCTTGAAAAAAGGTGATTGTTTTAGTTGTTTTAAAAAATTAATTCAAGTTGACAGTGTCCCTTTAACAAGAAAAGTGAAAAGTTATACATTAATCTCACACATTTGACAATTGTGGCCTTAATATTAGATCCCTAAATACAATTGGCTTGATTTTCAGCAGTTCAGTGTGCCTACAGCTCCGAGTGATTGCTCAGCACCTCTGAAAAAATCAGGCCACATTTTTAGATGTCTTCCAAGTTTGAAAATATTTCCCTGTGCAAACTGATGTAAAGAGAGAGATTCTGCAAACCATATCACCACTCTCTTAAGCCAACCTACTTCTTATCTTCTCCCTCTCATCTCGTCTGGCCATTCCCTCTAACCTCAAACTCCCTATCATTAACCCTCTGACTATTCAAGATCTTTTTTTCTAATCCTACAAGGGCCTCTTGTTCCCCAACTCCCTTTCCCTGATTCCACTTATGCCCTTTGCCATCAACTCTCACTTATCCTCCATCTCACCAGACTTCCAACCTTCAGTAGTATACAGGAGTCTCTATCCTAGCACTTATTTATATTGTCTAGACATCTATTCTCTGAAAATCTCTAGCACTTCAAGGCTTCCCTCCGTCAGAAACAACCAAGAGTATTTTGCCTTCCATTTGTCTACAGGGAAGTTCTCAAACTACCAAGATGCCAACCAGCAGCAAATGGAAATTTCTAGCATACTGAGATGGATTTTATCAAAAGGGTCTGCTGGAAGTTAGAAAGGAAAATGGCTTAATTATCAGAGGTGTTCAAATTAACTGCTCATAAAAGGTTTAGATGGATGGCCTAGGATTCAGGCTGGTTCTCATTTTTCCTGAACTGGCTTCCCATCCCAACCAAGAAGCAGTAAAGGGAAGCCACTCCACCACAGGTAGGAAATGAGAAATTCTGAGTGCTGTTGCACACTGTAAATATTCATGAAAGGGCAGTAGAAAATTATTTGCAGGGGCATGACTAGCAACTCATTCCCAGCATAGTGAGATTCATTGGCCTGAGTCACAGGTCTCCCATGAGTCTCCTGGCATGATCAGATTTTCAGACTTCATCTCTTTGGTTTTGAAGTATAAAAGGCAACAAGATTCATTTTATTTTAAAATCTGTGCTGACACATCATCACATTAAGAAAACTACTTCAGAAATAAAGAACCAAACCAAAAAATAAAAAAAAGGACTTTTTCCTCAGTTCTTCCAGTTTTCACTCAAGTCATCTTTACTTTCAGCCTTTTACTTTTCAATGTCACTTTCCTGCTTCAGCATCTTCTGACATCTTATTTTGGTTTCTTCCTCCTCTCCTCATTAACTTTTATCCCTCTTCAAAGCTCCTGTTTTTACCTGCCATACTTGCTCTTACCTTGAGTCTTTGGTCCTCTTCTTTGGGTAGTTGTCTTTCATTTTGCCTCCCCAGTTAGGGCTTGTCTACACTTTAAAGGCTACAGTGGCACAGCTGAGCTGTGGCAGCTGTGCCACTCTAGTGCTTGTGTTTAGACACTATCTATGCCGACAGGAAGAATTCTCCCATCGTTAAAAGTAATTCACTTCCCTGAGAGGCAGTAGCTAGATCGACAGAAGAATTCTTCCGTCAACCTAGAACTGTCTACATGGGGCTTAAGTCATCTTAACTGCATCGCTCAAAGGTGTGGATTTTTCATGCCCCTGACCAAGGTATTTATAAAACCTAATTTTCTAGTGTGGACCAGGCATTACCTGTCCAACATTCAGCTTCATAGGTTTTATTTTTCCCCACAAATAATGGAATCTTCTTTTGGTTCTATCCACACCTTTGGCCATCACAGCCCTTTAAGTTTAGGAATGTTCTGCCATTCACCTAGTAACTCATCCTTCGTTACTAGCCTGAATAGATCCATTAGGTTTGCACTGAAGAAACTGTTTGAATCCATGCCACCAAGCTGGCAGGGGCTGATAACTTTGTAAGCACAGGAGCCAATGAAGTTCAGAAAACAAAAGGTTGTGTTAATTGGGAAGAGGAAGGAGGGAGGGAAGCATAAGACCGGTTGAGGCAAGCTTAGTGTTGTCAGGGAAACAGGATTGCTTTTGCTCATGGATTCTTTTCAGCTTTGAGAAATTAAATTATGTTTGTTGAGGTACATGGGGTATAGTGATGGGATTTTTTCAGGGATTATGATGTGAATACACAGAGCATTCAATTTTTCAACAGCATAGGATGTGTGTTAAGTGCAAACACAGAGCTTTACTGAAGCAACTGTCTCCACTCCTTCAGCAGTAGCTATGCTCATGCATGGGTGTTGCTTGGATGCACTGGGAAAATGGAGTGTTCAGGGGTTCTCTAATTCTTTCTTTCCTATGTATAGGGTGGTAATCCCATGTTAGTTTTCTGGCTGTATTAAACACCAAGAAAGAATACTGCTTATCTAGGTTTGTCTGTGTTCGTGCATGGAAAAGAAAAAGCAACTTTATTTTAAAATGTTGGCTTTCAGTCACGTGATGCCTCACCTTACAGTTAAATTCACTGGCATTCAACTGCATAGGAGTACCACTAAAGCTGGTGATAACAGGCAGAGAGTTGGCAGAGAATGAATGTCAGAACAGGGCAAAGACAGGACCAAAGTGCTACCTGACACATTGATATTACAATTTTATGTGCTGCTAACACTAATGCAAAATGCACATGAGAAGGGAAGTGCCTTTTGGGGCTAGTCCTTTAACTAGTCCTTTAACTTGGGGCTAGTACCTTTAACTGTGCAGATCTAGAGTCTCCCTTAGTAGCAGAAATGCTGTGATTTTCCTGTGCACAGAGGTGCAAGATTCTGGGCCTGAGAAAGGGTATGCACACCCTGCAGGGGGCAAAGCTCAGCTCCATTGGGGCTCCTGTATGCCGGGCATAGGTGAGCCAGAGGGAGGAGCAATGAATCTGTCACTGCACAGATCTTCCCCATCTCTTTCCTGTGTGAGCAGGAGTAAGGAAGCATCAAAGAGGCCGTGGAGGCCACTCAAGCATTGCCACGTCCTGAGAGAAGGATCCCTTACTGATGCAAGACCCAGGTATTTAGGTCAGGCTCTACGATAGGATTTTATAGACTTGGACCCAAACCAAACCAGACCCCCAGATCCAAGGACTGACTGCTGGTCACTACATAATTATAAATTTTGTGTTAGTTGTAGGAAGATAGAGCCACTAGGAGACATACAACAGAGAGGTATAAGCCTGTGTAAGCAGGAAATAAAGTCAGTCTTGTATTCATTTCTCCCATGGTGTCCTGGGTCTCCGTAAACGCCACATGGCCTCAGAACAGGGATTGAATAGACCCAACAGATCACAGAACACCGCTGCAACATGGAAAGAGGGAGAAAAGAAAACAGATGAACAATCCTCCAGCCGAGACAGGATCACTGGAAAGTTGCACAGAGCTAGCAGCAAAGCAGACTGAGAAGAGGCCTAAGTCACAGAGGGCCCAGCAAGAACTGCAAAGTTGGGTCCAGGCTGTAGCAGGGAATGATCAGAGAATACGAGACACTGAAGGTGAGGCTAGGCCCATAGTAACACCAGTTTGCTTCCCTAAGAGGCTATATATATTACACTCCCCCCACATCGCCCCACAAAAAAATGGGATCTGTAAGCTGGTAAACAGTAGAGATGGCCACATCTGACCACATTTTTCCAATTACTACCCCCATCCCTGAGGGACGGCCACTCTGGATAAGCAGATTCCAGAGATTGTTGTGTTTCTGGGTTTGATCAGCAATCAGAGGAGAAACAAGTTGAAACCACGTTCTGTAACAATGGGGCCTGCAGAAGAGCACATTATCCTGTCCAGAAGCCTCAGAGCTGCTCAGCTCAAACAGTTCAATACAGTTAAAGAAGAACTGGACAAGCATTTCATGTCATGCCACAATATAATTTTTGAGAGGACACAGATTCACCTACACAAGCAAGAGAAGGAGGAGTCAGTGTCTGATTTCATAACAACCCCATACATCCCAGTTTGTCGCCCTTCCTTTCCACAAAAGGTGCTGTGGTGTTGTGAAAAGATAGAGACACTAGGGGCATACAGCAGGGAGGTCTAAGCCTGTGTAAGCAGGAAGTAGTCAATCTATTTACTTCTACTGTGGCCTCTTGAGTCTCTGTAAACACCACATAAATGTTAAATAATAATCATCCAGATCCAAACTTTTCAGATCATCTCTCTACTTCTTGATTCCCAGAACTCACTCATTCCATTGTAAATCATTTCTTTCTCATTAGTAGTCTTGTTTCTCCGAGCTTCTGAAACAGTCCTTGGCTCACATTTAGTCCCACTGCAAAAGGCTGTAACTCCTGAATTTGGGTCATTTTTGTTAAGCATTGTTCTCTACAGTTGTCAAAATACTAGGGAAACCTGACTGGCTGATTAACTGGTGTGATGGATAGTAGTTTTCTCTTAGTGGACTCCTCATTTATTACGGAGCCGTAGTCACCTTAAAACAAAGCATACTGACATAAAACCACTTTTTGGATATAATTTTAAAAAGAGAGAGGGTGACATTCTATAAACTAAGACATAACTTCAAAGGAATCCAGTACCTCTTCCAGTACAGAAATGTCATCTTCATGGTATAGGAGCTTCTCTCACTATACCACTTGTCAAGACTTATAGCCTCTAAGGTATAGTAATCAATTCTGTAAAAGTGTTGCCTCAGTCCCATTTTAGATGCCTGAACTACTGAACTCTCTCAGTGGAAGAAACATCTGTAAAGCAGCATGTATGCATAATTTACAATGTAATACTTATACTTTACACTTACCTAGTACATTTTGCCTCAGGATTATAAAGAGCTTTACAAATATTATTTAATTTATCCTTCCAACAATCCTGTGAATACACAGCTATTAGTATTCTCCAGAAGAGGCAGTGGTGTGTTAGGAATGAACATTTTTGAAGTTACCCAAGACCCTTCATGTTACTGTCTCAATTTCTGCCCAAGACAAATGGAGATGAAACTTACTGAAATACTCAAACGGATATTATGAGGAATAATTAGTTATGTTTTGTACAGTGCTTTGAACACTTCAAGTGTGAAGTATTGTTTTACAGGTAGATAAAGTGAGGTGCAAAAAAGCTTACTGACTGGTCTAAGGTAACACAGCAAGTCAGTGGCAGAGCTGGAGGTAGAACTGGGAAGTCATCAAACCCAGTCTACTGATGTCACCACCAGACTATCCTCCCTCCCGATTCGATAATGCTCATCACAGGAGCTCAAGTGCTGCCATCAATTTGTGTTTTTTTAAATATAATGGTTGAAGTGTTTTCTTGCTTAATTTTCCTTCTTCTTTTAAGATGACCACTGTCTGCTTTGGGAACTTGGAAAGAGCTGGCACCACTTCTTGACTTTCCAGTCAGATTCTGCCAGTCAGGCCCCACTGCTCCCACCTCCCTTTATAATGTTAATGCAGTGTTCCAAATCAAAGCTGGCAAGAGGAAAATTTACTCAAATAACATCTTAGCACATTAAAATCTAAGGCCTGCTCCCATTGAAGCCAATGGCAAAACTCCCATTATTATTTGTTTATTGCAATTGACGTGCTCTGTGCCATATAGTACAAAAAAGCAAAATCAGTCACACTGCCCTGAACAGCTTACGATGGGAACAGTACCAGGCCTTAAAGATTCCACGGGGCCTATGTCTTGAGCTTCTTCTAATTTGAAGCCCTGTAAAAGCCCTCTTCCTAAGCAGAAATGTGTCTATTTTAACTGGCATTCACTGCACTGGAAATTTAGCTTTGGGATTTTTTAGTGACTTTGTGAACACATCCCCTGTGTGCTCTTTTGTTTCAAATGAATGGTGGAAACGGGAGAACTTTGTATTCTGAATGTGTGGCATTCTGTTGTCAAACTGGCCCCTTCCTCTTTTTTTCCAGTGTTTCACTGGCAGTCCCTGAAGGCAAAATGTTCCAATCAGGAAGAGTTAAGTAGGCAAATGAATTTTCACTAAGTTTAGTTCTAACCTTCAGTGTTTTAAATTGTAATTGAACCTTTGTTCTCAGAGATGCATGATCACTTTTGTTTTTAACAAATAGATCAAATAACCAGGGAGTTTGCCTCTAGCTACTTTATACAAAAACAAAACAAAAATCTACTAAGCCTATGAAAGGCTTTTTAGAATTTACAGTTCAAGCCTGTGCAGCTCTTAGTGCATTAAATAATAATAGTTTCCGTAGTCATAATTTTAAAAAATTCTGGCAAGGAAAACATAAATTACATTTAAGGGAGAATCTAAATAACTGGCAACATTGAGTAATGAAAACCAGCATAATATAAGAACAAGTAAGAAGTCTCTGACACTAATGTCTGCCTTGTTTCTTGAGCCAAACATTCTTTTATCATTATATGAGAATTTAACTGAGATGTTTGCATCAGCATCAGAGTACTCAATATAACTCATAAAACAAGCAGTGATCCACTCTCAATTTCACGTTATTTACTAGTCCAGAATTAAATCATAGAGGTAACAGCTAACTTATTTGTACAGTTTTATTTACATTCAAATATATCTTGGTTTTTCATAACTTTAAGCACCAGTTCTGTGACTGAGGCTCTTGTTGTTCCTGTCCTTGTTATTGTAGAACCTCTCATCTCAGGAGACCTGCATTTATATTCTTCCTTAAGTCATTAGCAAGATGTTGATGACCTCTTCCTAGATGGTAAGTGGACTTCAGACTACATAATAGCAAGGACTGAGGGTATGTCTAGACTGCAATCAGAGGGTGTGACTGCAGTTCAAGCTGACATCCCCGAGTTAGCTTTAATCTCGCTAGCATGGGTCCCAGAGCAGTGAAGCTGTGGCAGCATGAGCTTCAGCACTGGCTCTGCAAACCCACTCAGAACCTGGGTAATTACTCTCAGGGCTAGTCCATGCTGAAGCATGAGCTGCCACAGCGTCACTGCTCTGGGACCTGAGTTAGCGAGATTAAAGCTAACATGTGTTTTTCAGCTCAAGCTGCAGTCAGACCCAGTGACTGCAGACAAGACATCTCCTGAGTGTGCTGACAGGCCTACACAAAGCTTGAGTTAATGGGCATTATGCAGGGAACTATGTGGGAACTGGGAGGATAGGCAGGAGGAATGTCACAGCCCATCCATATTCATCATTCCAGTCCCTTGGCTAGAATAGAAGCATGGCCCCATTTGTGCCATCTACTTGGAGGTTTATCCACATAATCCTGGACACGGTGGCCATATATTGCTCCTCCTCTATTTCATCTCTATCTCCCTCATCTGCACTGGGATATGTGGAGGTCACACAGCCAGCTGCTGCAGTTCACAGGGAGTGCAGAACATTTCTTCACACTTACTCCTTGGCCATGCAACTGTGGACACCATTGAAATGTTAAACTATTATTTGAAAGTAGTTACCATGACAACAGTATCACAGGTATATGAAACTGGTATATAGATTGTTGGAAGATAAGGGACGTTACCATAGCATTCTCAATACAAATAACTTTCAGACAGTAGAGGTGAGTTTTTTAAAGTGCTCGCCATTGATCTAATTCTGCTCTAATTTAAGTCAATGGGACCATATGGAATTAGGCCAACACTAGGCATTTTTGAAAATTCCACCCTAGAGGGTAACATTTTAACACTATATCCACATGCAATGGAATCACTACTGTTGCAATGCATAGGAGAGGGACATCTCTGGCTGTTGCACCCAGGAGGCCATTTCACACCATTGAGCATAACTGGTAGACTGGGACAGGGAGGCTCAGAGCTTTGTTTTGTCACTTTTAATTTCAATTTAGACACAACATTTTGCAAGGAATATTTACATATGTATATATATATACACATATATATATCCTTTGCATAATTTTGTGTCTAAATTGAAATTAAAAGTGACAAAACAAAGTTCTGGTTAGAGCGAGGAATACTGAAGGCACATATTATACAACCTTCTCCTCAGTCATGCCCATGTACCTCAACTCTGACCTCCAGTGTAAAATCCTTGCTATTCCAGCCCTGATCCCTGGGTCCCAGTCTACCAGTCATGCTCAATGCTCATGCTCATGCTCTCTCTATATATACACACAGCCAAATTCTGTATTTGTGCTGAAATCACAAATCTGTAAAAATAATAAGCAGAGATGGCCTTTATACCTTATAAATAATTGCTCAAGTGATCCCTGCTGACACTATAGTGTAGGCCATAATACCTCTTTCCTTTCAGTGTACAATACGTTTGTCTGTAGATCTAAGTTGAGGCTTAATGGGATGCCTTCAGTAATGAGGTTTATTTCAAACTCACTCCTAATTTCAGCATGTTGTTTGCTGTGTTTCCAAAGACAGAAAATTCCAAATCCACAGAAGATTTTCAAAAGCGATTATGCTTGAGTTACAAACCTTCGGATTCCCATCTCAACTATGCACAGACCACCTTTTATACAAAAAAATCATCAAGAGCCTGATATAACTCCCATTGAAGTCAATGGAAGTTTTTCCATTGAGTTCAGTGGAGACTGACTCATCTCCCAAGTGACCATTAGGGGTCAGTATTACATTTTGAGGGCTGCTGCACCACAAGGACAGGGATTCATCCCTGAGGGAGGCCATGAGGCCATCCTTCCACAAGGGCTCTGCTGTGGGATGGCAGCTTATATTTGAATTAGTGTCTTTTTGCTTTAGCTACTCACCTCACCAGGTCTGTCCCCATTAGACACACCTTGCTCCACCACAATCCCCCTCAGCATGGACTTTCTGCTGGCAGTAGTGACTGGTGCAGAACCTGACTGAATCCTACCCACAGCATGTAATTATATTTGGCTCCAGCCTGTCTCACCACTTAGTATGCTCCTACTTTCTTTTTAAATTGCTACTTGTTATTACCTTGAATGAACTTCCTCTCCTGGACACTCACCAGACTGCTTTACTGGACCCAAACTTTGAGTCCTGTGTTCTCTTGGTATTACACAGAGTTTAGGAACCATCTTTCTGGTTCTGGGCCCTTAGACACACACTCCAGGTCAGATCCCATGTCTAATACCCCTCTTGACAGTGAGGCACCTGTGGTCCAATTGGTGAGGCCCTGAAACTAGCACCAGCTCTCCCAAGCCTTCCCTGTGTCTATTGCTCACTCTCAGAGTTTCGCTGTGGACCCTCTGACTTACGGTTTCCCTCTTCGGGTACTACATGATAGTGGAAGCAAGTAAAACACAGATTAAGAACTTGAATTTTTAAACACACACACACACACACACTTTACTCACAGAAAGCACAAAAGAGTGAGGATTAGCCTTATACATACAGTTCATAACAATCAATCAGAATTCATAAGTTTTACATGGAAAATTCCTCAAACTTTCACACTACTATTTACTTTCTGAAGGCCTCATCTGAAGCCCATTGAAGTCACTGGGAGTCTCTCCATTAACTTCTATAGGCATTGGATCAGGCTAAAATTGCTAAACCAAATATCAATATTTTACAATCTAACTGTTCAAAATCAACAGTCCTATTAGTGTATTTTTTCTTTAAATTAGTGCAAAGAGTGAACGATTATAGTTTTTAGTTGCAACATTTTTAATCTGTTCTAACAGGATACTTTCTCCTTACCACAGCAGCATTTGCTGTTGATATTGCTGTCTCCATTTAATGAAACACGCAGATTTTTGGTTTATGTATTTGATCCCTCATTTTTCTCCTCATGCATTTTTAATCATCACATGCTGATAATTCTCAGTATGAAATAATAGTATAAAGAGATAGATAGATAAATACACACACACACACACCTTTCAAACAATTTAATTGTCTCATATGAGTGAGCTGACTTTATATATAGTATATATATATTATATATATATATATAATTTAATTGACTTTTAAAGATTTAAAATCTGTTCCTGAACTTGGTGCTTTGCCAAAAATGAATGTAACTTTGAGAGCAGGGAGAATCTGCAACTGTATGGAAGCTTTTCTAATTCTTTACTATTATAATATCTACTGTGAGAGCTTCACTGAAAGCTAATTTCCTCTGGCTGACAACATTGGCAGAACAGTTTCATTTCAAAGTGTTTTTGTAAGCTTGGTGCTAGACATTTGCCCTGAATTTTTCAAATAATTAATGTTTAAGGTAGCTTGCCAGGAGAGGTTATTTTATGGAGGGAGGGATTTCTATTTATAAAAAATAGGCAAGAATGAGGAAGCAAACAAACTGACTGATTGTTATATGGAACCTTGTGAATAGATATTTATAATTGCCCCATTTGGAACTATCTAGCCATGTTACAAATCCCTTGTGTCAACATCCTTATTAAAGAGCTGGAAAAAAGAGAAAAATGTTGAAGTATTTTCTCTTAGCATTTCAAGCCATGCTAACTTTGCTGACACAATTATATATATATATCTATCAGAGTTCTTAGGTATGGCTTCTGGCAAAGGCATGTAATGTGCAATATGTATCTGTCTCTATGACTCTTGTCATGTGTTAGGGGTCCAGTCCTATTCCCATTTGAGTCAATAGGAATTTTGCTTCAGACTTTAGGATCAGGCTCTTCCGTATCTGTGATATTAAGGATGTTTGGATGCATACAAGTGATTTCAAACTGAACTGAAGTTTGTGGGTTTGAAATTTACTTCTAGACCCAAACCTTCAGAATGGTCCAGCATAGACGAACAATACATTCCAAGTAACCTTATACTTCCATAAAGAGAGACTTGAATTATTTGCCCTTAGATTATACAAATGTAAAACTGAAAGACCTACTTTAAATCTCTAGTGGCAGCAGCACTCTAGGATGATTCGTTTAATCCACAATGGAACCACCAAGGGCTAGATTCACAAGTTGGACTTTGGTGCCTAACTACCAATTTCGGAGCCTAAGACCAACATTTTGTCACCACTAGCATTCACAAAACCCCCACTCAGCTACTGCTGAACCCTGTAAATGCCTACTTTCCACCAGTAAAGTCCCCTAAATTTCTGCCACTAGGCATGCACAAAGCTGCCTAAATTCTGACACCACTGAGCTGTTTGATGCCTAACTCATGCCTAAGCCCTGACGCGATTCACAAACTAAGCTTTACCCTGTCTATTTTGCCTGTGAGGTCCAATCTGGTCAGTGTGCTCCAAGCACGCATAACCCTGCACAAAAATACAGCCAGAAAGGGGAAGTGCTCATGCACCCCCTGTAAACCCAGCAGTGAGGGTATTTACCTGCGGGGGAAATGGGAGACCTGGTTTCAAATCCCTGCTCTGAGTCAGGCAGAAGGGAAATTAGAACTTGGCTCTCCCCTATCATAAGTCAACGGTTCTCAAACTGGGTCCGCCGCTTGTGCAGGGAAAGCCCCTGGGGCCGCCGATTCCCGCAGCCCCCATTGGCCTGGAGCGGCGAACCGAGGTCAGTGGGAGCCGCGATTGGCCGAACTTGCGGACCCGGCAGGTAAACAAACCGGCCCGGCCCGCCAGGGGCTTTCCCTACACAAGCAGCGGCCCCAGTTTGAGAACCGCTGTCTTAAGTGAATTCGCTAATCACTGGGCTATAGACCACCACTATCAGCTGGCTGTTTTGAGAAAGAGCTGATCTGGCTTAGGCACGTAACTCCAGGAGCAGGCCTGCAGCCTGGAGTTAAGTGCCACCTCCCTGAGAGGGGTGGTGTTTAGGCCATACCTGTCTCTTTCATATTTCCTACTGGCTAACTTAGGTGGCTTCCCGTTCAGCACGCTGGCTCCTGTGAAGACCGTGCATTGTATGAGGAATCTGAGTGCCTAGCTCAAAGCTGCAAAATCCACTAGGTGGCAGGATGCCTAAGCATTAGGTGTTGTGATGCCTAAGCCCGCCTTCTGAAACTACTCTAAGTATACTCAGAATGAACAGCATTTTAAACCAGGAAGAAGGAAAGAAAGATGCAAAAGAGGAGAGAGAAAGGATGGAGGTAGAGGGAGATCACCTACAGAACAACAAAAAAGCTAGAAACAGACACTGGGGGCAAAAAGGCAAAGCACTGTGAAAAGAAGAACAATCTTGGAGCTAAAGCAGGAGATTTTTCTAAGCACTTAGTAGATTTAGGAGCACAAATCCCATTGAATGTCAATGGAGTTTGTGCACCTAAACCCTTAGGCACATTTGAAAATCTTCCCCAAAAGACTGTAAGGATCAGAACAGAGCCCAGAAGAGCGCAAATGAGGCATGGCCATATGTGGGGCCAGATTGCCCCTCCTGCAGTAACAAATGTGGGAGAGTGTTCAAGGGGGGAAAATCTCAATGGAGATCTCCTCCCACTGAGTTTCCCCCATCTTACATGGTGGGATGGCAAGGTTTGTCCCCTCTCACTTTGGGGAATAAGATGTGGGTCCCACCAAGAAACCACATGGATCTCTTTGTACTTCCAGTGTAACCCTGTGCCCCTGATAGCCCTCCCCTTCATACCTAGCAGTACAACGCCAATGGATTGGCTTTGGCTGCCTTCAGAAACTCCCACTTAAACAGAGATTCCCACCACAAAGGGAGCTTCATCTTGTTTGTGAACCTCCCCATCCCCCAATCTGATAGTACCCATCCTTCCCACCACTTGGATCCTTAGATGCATGGAGCACTTCCCTTGGGCTCAAGGGGAAGGGAAGACAGCTCCATGGAGGCCTTTAACATACATTAAAACCATTTAATTTCATGAGAAAAAGTAACTTGTAAACAAAATATTGTGCGTTATTTAGGGCTTACAAAAGGTGCTTGGCTCGTTTTATCCACAGCTCAAGCAGTAACAAAGCAAACTTCCCCAGGCTGCCCCAAGGCTTTTATTTCTAGTGCCAGATTGTGGAGAGAGACAAGTTATGTTCTGTAAATTTCTGCCCAGCAGGATTAGAGCAGCACTCATAGCAGCAAAAGAGATTGATGTTCAGCACCTACCAGTCCCTAGACTCTCCAGTTGGATTCCACCTTTTCTTGCTCTGGGCAAAGCTCATTCTGGCTATTGCCAGCAGAGAGGATGAAACAAAGAGGGGAAAACTACTTTCAGCTCCAATCTGCTGGGGGCTGAAGAAAGTGGCATCATTCCTTCTGGATCCAATACTGTGGAAGCCCGTCCCTGTGAATGTCAGGCTTCAGGTGTCTTAGAAACGCTGGGAGAGAGCTGTTCTTATGGCACCACACCCCTGAAAGCCCACCAGGATTTATTTTCACCAGGAAAACTAATGCTGACAGGGCCAATATCAACATAATCAAACTCCCACTCCAAACCCTAATCCCGTTCCCTCAGCCTGGAGATGGGGCTAGATGTTCATGAGACAGTACAGATCCTGAGGGAATCTGGTTGCTTTGAGGGACATGGTGGGTGGCCCACAGCTTGTCTGAATGTGGGAGAAAAGAGTCAGTGCTTTGTACACCCCAGAGATTATTCAATGCTGCCAAGGGCAGGGAGACCTGTGAGGATGATCTGATCAGTGAATGCTGGTCAGTCAAGTTAAATCTACCTGGGATTGCTTTAACTACTGACACTCCCATTCCCCCTTCTCCCCACAAAGATTAACAGATTTAAATGTATTCACAAGTAAAATAACTGCTATGTCGCTCAATGTCCTGAGCATCTCGAGTTGCAGGAGCTAGGACCCGGCCAAGTTCTATCACATTGATTTCAATGTGAGTTTTGACTGAGAGCGTAAGGACTGTTGTATTATGGAATAAATGGGCCCCAAAAGTCAAAGGTGTTAACATGACCCTGAAACTTTCCAACATTGAGCAGTTTAAAGAAGATTCAAGGGTTTGGCACAGAGAGACCTTGGTTTGCTTAGTTCCATGGCAAACACACTATGAAATTCATGCTCAAGTTTGCAGATTTATTGGTTAGGATACACAAGGAGAAAAGGAGCTAAAACAAGTTCTGCCACACTTTAAAAATGAAATTGAATGATTATATAAAACAAACTTAACCAAAACCTAGCAAAGTCCCAGGAACAACCCTTCTTGGTTGGGGGGACAGTGTTAGTTTCATTGCTCAGTTCCGAGATGTGAAGGGTGGTCACTTTTCCTGCTTTTGACAGACAGACACAAGCGAGAGAATAGACAAGATAGTAAAGGTGGGGGAAATATGGCTTTTCTTGATATTCTCAGGACTATAGGCAGCAGATTGGTCACATATGCATGTTCTAGGTTGGCAGGTCAACCACAACAGCATTTGCCCTGGGGTCTGGCTCATCTCCCAATCTGGGCTCTGCTGATGCAGTGGTGATGGACTGGTGTCCCTGCTGATGTGCTGAAGCTTGGGCTTTACAATGATGCAATGACCTTCAGGGTCCATGAGCAAAGGATGAAATTCCTGGAGTGGAGCAGAAGGCTGATAGCCTTCCCCCTTCTGCAGGAATCCTCCAATCAGTCTACATGTCCCCCCCCCCCCCCCCCCCCGAAACTCTCTTTTCAAGAGCCCCAAAGAAAGGTAATTGGCAGAATAGTCCATCTTATTATTTGGTTCACCAATCAGGCCTAACTTACAACATGCCATGGTTCATTGGCTTCTGGTCCCACACTCTTCTTGTTTACCAGGTATGGTCTCTCAGCACAGTCATTGAGTAGTATCAGTAAAGCCTTATTATTTAGACTAACTCAGTCTCCGTTTTTTCACCTTTACTTATTTTTGTAAGCAATCTCTTGTATAGGCTGAGTTGGACTTCTGTTACCTTTTCCCACCAACATTTGTTATTACAGGTGATTGAGCCATTTCATACACTTCCCTCCTCTTTCTCACAAATAGACTCACAACTAAGGTAGGCCTTCTAGGTCCCAGTTATTACAACAGGACTGAGGGCCAAATTCTATTCCTTGATATACTGTTGTATGTCAGGAGCAACTCCACTGTTTTACACTGGCATGAATGAGAGCAGAGTCCTGTCCTCTACCTTTCAGCAGGATTTGGTCTGGAGAGTTTGTCTCATTCTCCCCCATTTTGTTCTTTTACACAGGCAAATCCCTTCCCCACAGACCTGGCTGGATTCCTGGGATGTACCTTGATTACCTGGCAAGTGAACCAACCAGCCTCCCATAATCACAACTGGAGAGCATGAGAGCTCTATGCAGGGGCGGATTAGGGTTTTTTGGGGTCCCTGGGCCAGAGCAAGTGGGGGCTCCTCCCCACCCCTTCCACCAGCAATCTCCCTGTTGCCCCCAGATTCCTGCTGGGGAAATGGGGTCGGGTCATGGGGGCTTGCCCCGCTCCACCCAACCACCTGCCTTGCGCTCCTGCAAGCCCCCGCGCCCAGACCCCGCTTCCCAGCAGGAGTACTGGGCAGGCGGGCAGAGCCTCCACGCCCTGACCCCGTGCCCCAGCAGGAGCGCCAGGTGGGCGGAGTCGGTCAGGGTGCAGGGGCACCGATTTTGGAGGGAGCCCCCAATTGGCCTGGGCATGGGCCCTGTTGGCCAGTGGCTAATCCACCACTGGCTCTATGCATTGCACTGTGTGTGAAAATCAGAATAAGCCATCAATAAGAGGAGAGCCACAAATAAACAACTATATATTCACTTTCATCTATGTTTTTGTAAAGGGATGGTTTAAAACTAGATATAGATCTTCATTATTTACCTGAATACCGTTACGCAGTTATAGCCCCTCTAGGTGAGACTCTGTGCTCTACCTCTAAAGACCTTCCACCCTCCCAATCCTGGGTTCTGGTGGGGGCTGGAGAGACCCCCTCTCTCCAATATAACTTGATATCCTGAGTTCCCTGCCTAAGTTTCAACAGCCTCCTGGGCTGCAGCAGTGCTCAGAATACCTGCAGTGCTATGTGCTCCAGCCCTGCTCCTGACATGCATGCCCCTCCTTCCTCTCCAACACCACGGCCTGCCCGGGGTTCCTCAGAAGGCAACCTTATGGCTGTCTTCCATAGTGCTTGTACCTAGGAATCCTGCACTGGCTGGACCATGGCTTTTAGGGCCCCTGTATGCCACTCTGGCCCTTTTACACAGTATAAGGAGGCTGGAGCAAGGATAGCATCTCACCTTCTCTCTTAATAAACCTGTGAGACAAACTTCCCTAAATTTTGGGAGTGTTCAGGTCCAGAGTTTTGGTTTGGGCCTCATTTAACGTCCCTAATTATTGGTGAAGTCAGATAGTTTATTCTTAAATAATCTCTCTGGAGTCCAGTATTATAAATTAGAATTGTATTATAATGCCACACAGCTCCAATATTTGAATGTATGTCATCTTTTGACCACTCTTAAGAACAGGATTATTCCAAATGGGTACACAATACCTATTGATACACATGCCTATTTCCTCTTCTTAGTACTCCCATGAGGAGCTGACTGAATAAAGGATTCCTTTTAAGTGGAGCTTTGACTAAGGTGAAGTGGAGAGTAGTTAATGACCTAAAACGGAGAAATGGGCCTTTTTTCCTACGTTCAGCCATTTTAGTACAGCTATATGGGGGAAAAGAAATCCACCTACTTATTGCTCACATAAGAAATGATAAATGATAAAGATTAAGGTCAGACAGGCCCATGTATCCTTAATGCCATCAGCACTTTATTACTTAATTTGATATTCAAGATCTTTTGCTCTACCAGATAAAAACTAGGAAGGTAGTATTTAAATTATTAAAGATCTTTGTTGGGATTTCAAAGGCAGCATACTCTGAGACAGGAGTAACATAGGAGCTATATTCACTATAAATATTTCTAGTCTTCTAATTATGAAAGTTGGAAGCTTTATTGTTCTTCCACTGTTGAAGATCTGGTATGGTTCTTTTATCCATACAGCTTCTTGTCTGAAGTAAAGATTTTGCTATTTCCTCCTAAGGTGACATCTACATGATAGATAGACAGATAGATATGAATCTGAATGTAACTGTTCAGTTGGGTCAACTCCCAAGAAATGTAAGTGAAGAGTTGAGCATTCCTTTTGCTCTTATACAGTTACTGAATGGTTGGATTAGCATCTGATCTATTTAGACCTCATTATTTTCCTTCTGAAGAGAAAAGTTTCTAATTTGGAATACAATGTGTCATCTTGGACTCTTTAGATTCTGAATTACTTTTTTTTTTTTTAAAGGGGCTATATAAGCAGCCTAAATTCCAATTTACATTTTTCTTGTGTTCACAATTTATCATGGGTTTTATGTAATAACTAAAAAATAGGCACTTAAGTTCTAAAAATATTCACATTTCAGTAAGGTTACATTTACTAGATGAGCTACTAATTTAAAAAAGTATTAAAAATTAAAAGTATTTAAAAATCACTATAAAAGTGCAATCACAACTATTTATTTCAGTTTTAATGATGGTACAAGCTTAGCAAGGACACTACACAAAAGTAAATAGGGTGACAGGTAGATTGCCAGATGTGCTTGTAGAAAAATAAAGGCAATTTTGTTTTCAGGCAATCAGTGAGGGTACCAAAATAATAATAATAATAAATAATATTAATACTAAATAAAAAATAACAATAATAGTCTATGATTAGGAAATATAGGCCCTGATTAAGAATATGCTTGATGACCTGAATAAGGCTGATTTCCGAAATTGTGGTGATGACCTGGCTGTGGCTGGTATGTGCTACTGCAATATAAAAATTTAATAATAATAAATAGTAGGAAGTCCTTTATGTCATTGAGGACAACTGGACAATGGAATAACGTGCCAAAAGACATGAGAAAACTGTTATTATCTGAGATACTGGATATGTTCCTCACCCCTACTCCAGCCCCTTTGTGTTGGGTAAAAAAGTCAGAGAGGTGTGAAGGGACCTTAAAATCCCAGTTTCATGTGCTGGAGGATTTCCCCTGGTGCAGGCATTGTCAGGGACTGATGTAAGGTTGCCTTATGAAGACTCCCTCACAAGCTTTGGCATAGGACAGGACTGGAGGCAGCAGGGGCGTTTTGGGAGTAAGGCTTCAGCACAGCAGAGGTTCTGGGTAGTGCATTCCACAGGGCAGCATCAGGGAAGCTGCTGCATCTTAGATGACTCCCCAGGTCAGTGCACGCTAGTGTACCTTGGAAGCAAGAGCAGCTATTAAGCATCTGACATCTATGGAATCTCCCAGATTTTATCCATTCCTGTGGATAAAGCTGCTTTTAGAAAATGTCTAATATCTTTATTTATTTTCTAAAGTATATTTCCTCCAAGATACACAGAAAAGAATTGGTAAAAAAAGTTCTTTAGGCTCCAATTCTGAGCTCTGTTACTGCATTGAATGGAAAATACGGACAATCATACTTTCCTTCAGCTTATCTCAAAGTTGTAGTAAAGCAAAACATGTACATTATCTGCAGCATTGTATGGACCTTGTGTAACCTCAGGCTTTTCTGTGGTTCTCTGTGGTTATGACCTATAATGGCAATGGAATATTTTGCTTAGCAGAAAGTAGGCCAATTTTGAGTCTAAGGCCAGGTCTACACTTAAAACTTTTGCTGGTATCATAATATCAGTTGGGGTATGACTTTTGAACAACATTTTAATGCCAGCAAAAGCCCTCGTGTAAATCTATAGCTCTACCAGCAAACCTTTTCTAGTGTAGTGTAGGCCTAAGAGATTTACAGAAAAAGCATTAGTGTTAGGGAGAAGGTGTATATTCAAAGCCATGCAAGACAGACAGCTGGGAGAGTTCAGAGAGTCTGCTATTTCCTTACGACTGATCACCCAAAATGACAGAACTATTTTGCGATGAATTTCCCCTGAGTTGGATCCGAACTAGCAGGAGCTATAACTCTCCATGATCTTATTAAATCAGCATGGCAATTGCTAGATATTTTGCTAGATTGCTAGATAAGGCAATTGCCTTGCTGAGATGACATCATAAAGAATTATGAAGCCTGGCAGCTGCATTGGTTACATACCTCTATATACAACTGTTTTGTGCACCCTCAGGATATTAATCAATATGTGGCTATTTTCCAGTTTCAGACAATTCTGCTCATTCCATATTTCAGGTTGTGGATTCTATTGCAGTTCATAAGGAAAAACTTGTGAATACCCAATACAGCACAAAAATAGAACTCTTTCCTGGGAAATGAAGCACAGGAAATTTAACATGGAACTGGGGATTCCATTTGTTTAGGCCACATTAGAGGTACATGGATAATTCCACCAGTATGGAACACAAATAGTGCTTTATTTAAAAAACACTTGAAAAAGATTTTGGCCACTGGGAATCAAAGATATTTCTTTCAAGAAATTAACACCGAGAAAAGCATGAAGACGTCACTGCAAGATATATATCACTGCATTATGGAGAGTTTTTCCACTCATGATGCCAGAAAAGGTGATATTGATATTTTTAAAAGATCTGCAGCTTAGTTACCGTCATCCCAAAAGACAACACTATAGTGACCAGCAGGACCTCACTAATTGGTTGTAACACATACTTCACACACAAAAACCAGGAGTCTATTCCCACTTCATAGCAATTATTGAACAACAGAGTGCTAGGGTGAAGGCCACAAAGACATCATTACTGTGATAAAATAAGTTACTAAATATTTATGAGCATAGGGCCAGATTCACTAATTTACTCTGGCTGCTTTGCAACCATAAGACCAGGGTAACTAGTTAACGTTATTATAAAGTACTATTGAAATCAGGGAAAACCCATCAAAAAGTCCCTGTGAGCCTCAAACCAGTGAGGAGACACAGGAACTCCATTCAGGTGTCCCTGTGCCTACAGTGAATCTCAAGGAATTCAAAAAATTTGGGGGTGGCACTGTGGGCTTCTTCTATAAGTGTGTGTGGGCAACTTTGTCCCACTAATGAAGGAATTTGGAGGAATGCCCTCCCAGAGTTCCCCTCCTGCCCCATCTTTCTATCTTTTTCACATGGGAAAGGCACAATCTAACTCAGGGATCGGCAACCTTTGGCACGTGGCCCGTCAGGGAAATCCGCTGGTGGGCCGGGACGGTTTATTTACCTGCAGCGTCCGCAGGTTCGGCCGATCGCAGTTCACATCCCTCAGCCCACGCTGCTTCGCGCAGCCCCCATTGGCCTGGAACGGCAAACCGCGGCCAGTGAGAGCTGCGACTGGCCAAACCTGCGGACGCTGCAGGTAAACAAACCAGCCCGGCCCGCCTGCGGATTTCCCTGACGGGCCGCGTGCCAAAGGTTGCTGATCCCTGATCTAACCCATTAATTTGGCCAAATGTCAAGGGCATTTAAAAGAATGAACACACAAAAAAACAGCCTTTTGAATTATATTGAGATCTGTTCTATTTCTTCTTAACTTACTTCTCATCAGTGACCTAGAGACCTCTTTACTGACCTACATGATGCTAGAGAATAAGGCCATGTTTGTCCTAGATTTGCTGCTTTTTATTTTTAGAGAAATTATCATTCAATATTAATCAGCAGAATTTTGCCTTCTGTGCAGCTAAAGAGGTACAGAATCATCTAATAAAGGACTTTGGCAAACAGCAAAGCCAAGTAGTTTAAAAGAAATATAGCCCAAATATTTGAACTGTATAAATGAATAAAACAAAGGATCTGTACTGTTGTAGCTGTGCCACAGAAATGAAATTGTGACATAGCCTGAAGTGAATGATGCCATGACAGACTTGACCTGACAGTTTTCTGTCAGGAAGAGATTTGTCTGCCTTAAATTATTCCAGACTAATAAGCACATTAATACAGAGCTGCTCAAATATCTATATCTATAAGTTAACCCAAAAAAGGATATTATCAAAAAGATGAAGCCAAACTACTGATCAAAGTAACTCAGTTGAGCTGGAAGAGAACCAGATAATCTCACTCTTCACTTTAGACTTTAATTCTTATCATCACTAACTTAAAATACAATCTCCCCTGTATTTCATTGATACTACACATTTGTAGCTGAAGGGTCCAAGATGCAAACAAAGAAATCAACTGTGGCAAATGAATACAAGCAACTAGATTGGTAGCTCAGCTTGGGGAAGAAATGCATTGTGGCAAGGCGTCTGTAAAACTTCCCTAAGGTCATCAGGCTGCAGACGCTTAAAGATGACATATCATGTAGGGTCCTCAGTGAGATCATTTAAATTAAGCTAATAGGTTATTGTTTGTAACAATAATAGCAATTTTAAAAAAAACTAGTAATCCAGTAGAAACTCACATACTCAAATTGCATTTGGTCTTAGGTTTTTATTTTTTATTTTTAACGGTAGAGGAAAGATAACATTTTAACGCCCATGAAAGTGAGAGACTAACAGCACTGGTGAAAGCCAAACATTCAGTGCAGTCAGGCAAAGCGTGAAAAGTCCCTACCCAGTTTTGCCAGTGTTGTTCATTCCCACCGGTAACACCCCTATTATTCCAGTGCAGAGCAGACTGCTAGCCCTGCTGCTGCATTGTACTAAATAACATGGTGGTTCTGTGATGCAAATAAAGGTTGACTGGGAGTCATCACACTGATTTCACTTGTGAACATCTGAGCCACGGGTCTGCACTGAAATGCAAATCCAGCCCCCACCTCTGAGCGTAGTGGTCTCTCTAATAGCAGAATAGATGCCGTTTTACTGTAAAAGGATTTGGGAGCCACTGGAAGGTGCACACCTCTGCTCAGACTATAGCTCTGCAGGGGTTTCCTGTACAGAGTGGTGGGGGCTAAGAAGGATGGAGAAGGGATGGAGCCAGAGGATCCTCTCTGATACACAGATCCTCCAGTCCCAGAGGGCTACTGCAGTCATGAGCATGAAATATCTGGTTTGGAGGCGCTGCAGAGCCTGCAGAGGAAAGGAATACTCAATGGATGGCTTGGGTCTCAGGTTGGCCCCCGCAAAATGAGGAACCCCTTAAAGGGACATAGACTGCATGGAGTGGTTTGTCGCACTGCTTCCTATTGCTGTGGTTGTGCACATTCACACTATAACTATATTTTTGACAGAACTGTTTTCGTGCATCCACACTTACCAACCGTTATTATGCCCATGTGTCCTGGGACTCATGATACACCTATATTTCACATTGCCCAGCGCTGTTTTTGAGGAACAGGTATGTGGAGGTTTGACTGTTGGCTGTTGTACAACTCACATCCACATACAAGTGCTGCAAGCAGCAATGATTTCTTTCAATGCCTTTTGCTTAGTGCAAAAAGAGCCTTTAATAAGGAGAGCCAGATTCTGATTTCAGTTGCATGGGAGTAAGACTGGAGTAATGCCATTAAAGTGAATACAGTTACTCCAGTTTTCACCCGATGTTACTGATTAGCACATGACCCCAAGTCTCCAGTAGTGAAAGACACATTTTATTATTTTTAACGCTATCTGAACTATATAGAGAAATGTTACCTTGAAGGGAAGCTCTTTAGCAGACAATACTATATTCTAGGGTTAAATGCCTGTGATGTATTTATATTAACTTGTTTACCGACAGCAAGGGTATGGGTTGTTTTATTTATTTATTTACTTATTGTTGCCAGTTACTAGATGTTGCCTTCAGCAAACCATCTTTCTATAGTTGAATGAATAAAAGCTATATTAAAAACAAAGATTGGAAATAGAAAATGATTATTATACTTAGTAACAAAAAATGTAAACCACCTCTAGGGTTAGTGGGAACACATAATCTCTAAGAGATAGAGACAGTGCAGTTCTGACAGTAGATAGGAGCCAGGCACTATATAAAGCATCATATATAGGATATTTTTAATGGACTGTGTGCCATGTAAGGAGACTGACTGAATGGAAGGAAGAAAGAACAAACTCGTTAAGAGTTATATTAAAGAGAGGAACTGTTAATAACTACTCTGCATTTTTCAGTAAAAACTCACATTGAGTATCCAACAATCAGCGGATGGACCTACTTGAAGAAGTTCAGATCCCAAACTTCAGAGCTCAACGAATCAAATCTCTGAACTCAGTTATGCCAATGTAATCTGGAGTAACTCCACTGAAGTAACTGGAGCTAGTCCACATATGCTCTGGTAAAAGTGAAAGCAAAATGTTTAACATATTTTAACAGTGAGTGTGATTAACAATTGGAACAAACTGAGATGCGGTGGCTTCTTGTGATGGGGTATACAAACCCCACACTGAGCAACAAGGGGCTAGGGGGCTGCTCTTGGGTCACACAGCCACTCCCCTCTCCTGTGGCCCACCACACCTGTGAGAGATAACCAGACTGGAGGAGGAGTTAAACGAGAGCAGAAAAGCTCATTTGTAGGCAGGCCAGGGAAGAGAAAGGACTTTTTCCTTGAAGCTCCTGAGGAAAGGCAGGATCTCTCCCATCAGCAACTGCCTGAAGGTAGGAAGATCCTGCTTCTGATAGATCCTGAGTGGGAGGCCTTTCCCCCCACCCATGGACTCAGTTTGTTTGCATTAATTCCCATTGTGTTGTTTATGGACCAGCAGGGGAGAGACTTAGAATAGAATATCAAGGTTGGAAGGGACCTCAGGAGGTCCTCTAGTCCAACCCCCTGCTCAAAGCAGGACCAATTCCCAGACAGATTTTTGCTCCAGATCCCTAAGTGGCCTCCTCAAGGGTTGAACTCACAACCCATTAGCAGGCCAATGCTCAAACCACTGAGCTATCTGACTGGCCAAGGGCCAAGCCACAGGAAGAGGCAGCCACTGCCCTGAGACAGAAGGTGCTACCTTGCCACACATTGCCACAAGGCGATGCCATGCAGTGAACTGAACCCTCTGCACCTCTCCTCACCACAGATGGTGAACTCTGGACAATTGTAGGGTGGTAGGAAGTGGCTCAAGGAGGGCAGCCTTAAGGTGCCCCTGGCTGTCAGACTTTTGATAGCCTTCATAGGCCCCTGAGCTGTCACATGGTGGAGTGGGAGGGCCTGGGCACCCCTACCAACCTCTCCCCTCTGCAGTTTGAAGGGCCTAAACCCTGACCACTAGGCTATGTTCCCCGCAAGCAAAGGCCATCACATCTTGATCTCTTCAAATCAAGGCTGGGTCATATGCTTTAGTCAAACAAGGGTATTGGCTCAATACAGTTGGGTAACTGGGTGAAATTCTAGGGCCTGTATTATAAAGGAGTTCAGACTACTTTATCTAATGCTGCCTTCTGGCTTTAAAATCTATAAATATTTGGCCCTGGTAAACAGGCAGTTCCCCCGCGCTACATCTAACACAGTCAACACTATCTTAGTTACAACCTAGACTTGTATTTTGCCTTTGTTCTTAATGTAAGTAACAAAGCTCTCAGGGTATGTCTACACTGCTATTGAAGGTGTGATTGCAGTTCCGGGAGGCATAGCTGTTCTAGCTTTACTCTAGTTACCATTGCTAAAAATAGCAGTGAAGTTGTATCAGAAAGTCCTTTTTCTAAATGCAAATTTTGGATTTCCTGTTAAATGTTTTTGTTTTGTTTTTAAGCTTCAGCATTTCCTGTGGAATGGGAATTCTGGGTCCTGACCAGCCCTAATCCTGTCACATGCCCACTGTATTCTAAGACTGAAAAAACAGAGTATTTGAAGTATAAAACATCTTGTAAAGAGGATAGTAGGAACAAATACAACTGTACAAATAAGAAAAGCAGAAGCAAAGAATCTAATGAAGGGATATAGCACTGAAAGATAAATAACAAGAAAGCTTTAAGGAACAGCGGTATGTGTTGGAACAGATAAGGCTTCAAAGAGGAAAAAACAATTCATTACTAATATTAGTAAAGTTGCTAGAAACAATGACTCCCTTACTACAATGTTGAGAAAGAATGGTGGTACATAGAACCCAGTAACAGATGTTCGTTAAATTTTCAATTCGCTGGCCTCCATCTTGCAGGTACAATTTACACCAACAAATTTTGCCTGCTCATTGTCATGCTCTAGTTAAACTGCAGGATTCTAATCTGTGTATGGGCATGATTCACGTGTGTAATAAAGTGTTAGTTAATTTCCTTGAGTGTGCTGCAGTGATAGCAGTGGGCAGAAGCAGAGAAGAGAAAATCCAAAGTTAAACAAAGTTCACAGATCATGAGGAGTCAGGTTCTTCTTGAGGTTTGTTTGTTTGTTTTTTAAAAAGTTTCAACCCCTTCAAGCTGGGGAGCCTTCTGAATATGAACAGACATAGTATTGCCTTGAGCAAGACAAGCTGACACAGGAGTATTAAGAGACCTAGGAACTGCCCTCATTCATTTGAAGCCCAGTGATGCCTGTGTAAATGGTAACATTCTTAACTGTTTCACCACTGATTATCGTATCAGAAACATTCAGGCAACCTGCTTATCTCCTGGGACGGTCTATTTATTTGAAAGCATTTTCTACATGAATAAGGCAGCACATATGAAAATAAGCCAGTATTCCATCAGATTGGTTTTGGTCCCTTAACAGAACAACTTCAGCACCATTTTTCCATGGCAGTACAGGAGCACCACATTAGCATCTAGAATGCAGTGCCCGGCCAGTTTGACCTCTTAGGAACATAGGGACAGATATAGTCATCCGTAAAATTCTAGACTCAAAGATGGAGGGCAAATTAATTTGCTTCTGCCCCTCCTTTGTCCCTCCTTTCCACAGCAGCTGATTGCAAAGCCCCCTCAGGATGTGTCTGTGGACCCAGTTAATTCAGTGGAGTGTTGATGCATGAAATAATGCTGACTGAGCCCGCATTATACTATATAGGGGAATCCCTGTGTGCTTGCAAGGGGACAATCCCATTGACCCTATCGAACCCATGGAGGTCAAAGCCCATGGTGGTGGCCATGCAGAGGGACTACGGCAAGATCCAGGACTAATGTCATAGTCATGTTTGAATTCCACCCCCATCAAACAGCTCCCAAGCAAGTTCTGACAGGATTTCTCCCCTATCCTGCTTGCTTGGGTGTGGAGATAGAACAGTTCTTTATTTGTAAATACACTTTATACTGAGAAGAATCACTTATCTTTGAATGGTCAGATTGCAGGACTGTGCAAAAGGAGTGAGGTTTTTCTTATAAACACCATTTAAAGAAGGGAGTGAAGAGCACCAAGGGAATCTAGAGTAGAGTTAGTAAGTGAAATAAACCACTTAAAGAAGCAATAGAAACAGCTAGTGTAATTAGTTTCCAATCAGAGAGCAGAGCAGTTAGAGGAAAAAATGTTGGGCATAACTGCTGACTGCAGACATAGATGGGCTGCCTTTTTACCTAGGGCTTTGCATTCCCTATATAAAGCTTTAAGACCAAATAGTTCTTCCTTCAAGCACACACACAGGGATCCCGTTGAATCAAATTGGAACACCACAGGCATATCTGAAGGGCAGCATCTAGTCCTTTGACACAACAGGCAACAGGCTCAGTTTTGCTTATTCTCACAAATACATTGAAATGTCTTCATTGGGATTTATCACATGCGCATCCAGCAGCTATAAAATAGTTATTCCAGACTATACAAGTTCTGGTCCCTCACTTCAATTATAACATTGAACCAGGAGATACCTTTGCAATGTTTTTATCACTTTTCCTGTTAAAAAGGCGACCCTGCTATCAGTTTAACATTTCATTTCCTCACCCCCAGATTTGCCGTTTCTCCAAATCTGTATTCTTCAAAGTCAGTCTAGCCATGATCACATTTCTATTGTGGACATCATTGCTCCTCTTTTCATACCAAGAATAGGCTGTATGAATAGCTGATGTAAATAAACTGACTTCAATGGGCCTAGACCAGGATAAACCTGGCCTATCTAGATAAAAGACCAGGAATCCTGAGTGCCGTTTACTTAGTTAGAAAGGGAAAATTACTTTCCTAACTACACACAAATTAAGGATGATTTATGCAGATTTAAGAAGCAAAATAAAAGCTTTTCCCTTAAGCTCTAGCAAGTCTACCACCTTCACTTATGATTCTGCCATTTAGTAAATGATATAACCTAAGAATTATATAATCCTGACAGATAGCTTACTAATAAACAACATGAATATGAATGGCTGTTAACCTTTGATTAATAATAATCTGTAAAAGAAAACCAAAGTTGTAGCACAGAACATTTCTGAGTTCATCCTTGCAAAAATGTTGAGCAAGTTCTCCTTCAAGGTCTGTGGATGCCTACGTATTGTATAGGAGCATGGGCACCCAGCTCAGCGTTGTGAATTCCACTGGGTAGCAGAATGCAAGCAGTTAGTAGTTACAATGCTTAGCCTAAATTCCCACTTGTGAATCCCACCTATAGTGTGCCCAAGAGATCCTGCTAGGTTGATGCATCTCTACACTGCCCCTGCAGGGAACAGTGCCTGTGATGGACACTTGATTCTGTGTAATCTTAGGTAAGTCACTTATCTTTACCATTCAATTTTCCTTTCAGTATAAAACTTGCCCATCTTTGGGAAAGACTGGCAGCGTTTTACCCCCATTATACACAGGTGTAAAATGACTCCACAAGGTGCAAGGCAATGGTGAATAAGGCCAGTTCTTGAAGTATAAGAAAACACACCTAGGAGACTTTTATGCACATGCTTCATATACTCTGCACATTTACTTTGACTGACCTCTGCACAGCTGGAGGAAAGAAAATGGAGACATTATTGCAGACAACCACTGGTTACCACTTTTCTTTTAGACAACATGTCTGAAAGCTATAGAAAAATACCATCATGCTAGTTGTTTAACACCCTGGTAAAAAGGAGGAGTATGGTCTTATGGCTAAAACATGCAACAGGGCCTCAGGAGCTTTGGGTTCAATCTCCAGCTCTTCTATAGATTTCCTTTATGACCTTAAACATGTCATTGGACCCATAGTCACAAAACCACTGAGGTGCCTAAGTCCAACATTTGGGTGCCACTGACATTCTCAAAAGCACCACTCATCTGCTGTCTAACAGCACAGGTGCCTAAGTTTCCACTGTTTGGCATTTGCAGAGCCACCTAAGTCTTAATGTCACTTTACAGCCAACAAGCTGCTGAAAGCCCTAGTGCAAGCCAACCTGGGATTCTCAAACTAGACAGGAATGGGATTTTTTTGTTTCTCACCAGCTAAGCCTAATTTGGTGTGTGGTGGTTGCGAGACTCATCTCGGATGTGGGAGACCTGGGTTTCAAGTCCCTGCTTTAATTCAGGCAGGAACTTGAACCTGGGTCTCCCTCAGCCCAGGTGACTGGCCTAAGCACCAAGTGATTTGTAATGGGGAGAGAGGGTCTCTTTCTTTCTCTCTTGTTTTTTCATGAGAAAGGTCTGACCTGGCTTCAGTGCCTAACCCCAAGAGAGGGTTCCTGGCTGAGGGTCCCAATTGGAGGAAGTTGCTTATCTCTTACCCCACAGCAACATGCCTCTCAGATTAATGGGAGGAGCCTAAATATCTTTGAGGATCTGGGCCTAAGCCCCATGCCTTTCCTGAACGTTTCATCCCTGACTAAGTGGCTCCCAGCTCAGCTGGCTGGCTTCTGAGCATCCCTTCCTTAGGTGACTAATTCTTCCAGAGCGCTATGGAGAGTCTAGGCATCTAACTCAGGGCAGAAAATTCCACTAGGCATCAGGACGCCTATGGGTTAAGTATTGAAATGCCTCAGTACCTTTGTGGATCTAGGCCCTAGCCTCTCAGTTCTCCTTCTCTAAACAGGGGATACAGACATCATTTATCTACCTTGTTTATTTAGACCAGTGGTTCTTAACCTGGGCTGCACGCACCCCCTGGGGGTGCAAGATGCCCTTTCTGGGGGTGCGAGACGTGCCAGGTTTTTTTAGAAGGTAAATCATTGAAAACACAAATTAAGTACAGGCACGTAAGTACAACTACTTTGTTTCATCAAACCTATGTATTTATTAACATTATACATTTTTTAACGATTACTGCATTAAATTTTAATTGTGAAATTAAAATAAATATATAATTCTATCTCTTTCATTTTATAGTTATGATATGGCTAGGTTTAAAGAACTGACCTACTTCAACCATTTTTGGTAAGGGGTGCGAGAACATATTTTTGAAAACCAAAGGGGTGCGGGCTGCAGTAAAGGTTAAGAACCACTGATTTAGACTATGGGCTGATAAGAACATAAGAATGTCCATACTGGGTCAGGCCAATGGTCCATCTAGCCCAAAATCCTATCTTCCAACAGTGGCCAATGCCAAGTGCTTCAGAGGGAATTAACAGGGCAATTATTGAGTGATCCAACCCTTACCATCTTGGCTAATAGCCATTGATGGACCTCTCCTCCATGAACTTATCTAGTTCTTTTTTTACCCCCGTTATAGGTTTGCCCTTCACAATATCCCCTGGCAATGAGTTCCATAGGTTGACTGTGCATTGTGTGAAGAAGCTCTTCCTTTTGTTTGTTTTAAACCTGCTGACTATTCATTTTATTGGGTGACCCCCGGTTCTTGTGTTATGTAAAGGGATAAATAACACTTCCTTATTCACTTTCTCCAGCCATTCATGATTTTATAGACCTCTATCACAGGGGTGTCGAAATTGACTGACCCTCTGAGCCACATACAACAATCTTCAGAAGTTCAAGAGCCAGGGCGTGCCTGCGGGGGCTCCGGGCTTTGGCCCCGTGGGGACCTCTCCCCACTAGGCAGAAGTCAAGAGGCAACACACTGGCCCTGCTCTGTCACATGGTGCTGCTGGGCCCCCTCCCACTGGAGCCACAAGCTGGGAGCTGTGGCTGTGGAGAGAGGTAGCAGCAAACAGCTTGGAGCTGTAAGGAAAGCCACTGCTTTTGCTGCTGCCTCTTCCAAGGGAGCTAAAGCAGCAGCCCCTCCCTGCAGTTCCCAGCTGTTTGCCCCTGCCTCTCCATGGGGAGCTAGCACCTGGGAGCTGCGGGGGGGGGGGGGGGGGGGGGGGGAGAGAGGGGGGGGGGCCCAAGCTGGTGGGGGGGGGGGGGGAACCTTTAAATTGTGCCTCCCTGCCTCAGCAGGCAGGCAGGCACTATTGGTTTTTGTGTTTTTCATGGAGTTATAGGGATGTAAAGGCGGTTTAGTGGAATGGAGGATGAAGACCATGATGTGAAAGTTTCTGTGTCCTCAGAGCAATCCTGTGAGTTATCTCATTCTTTTGCTCAATTACTATGCAAAATATGCAGGAGTGGATACTTCTAGAAACACTTAGGATAAAAATTCAAGGAAATATTGGTGAGTGAAAACAAGTGAAAAACAAAAGAAGAAAAAAATACTCTAAGAAAATGAAAGCTATTTCTGAAGGGCAATCCTGGAATTAGGATAGGAAAAAATACAGTACCCATTTTTTTCAGCAAACAAAAGAACTCATTTACCATTTGACACCTACATGCACTAACAAGCCACACTTCTGTCACAATCACTACATTATGACTCTTGAACAATGGAAACCTGTTAATGTGGAACAAGTTCAATCAATTTAGAATTCAAATGAGAATAAAAGGGACACACCAGTGTCCAACAAATATTTAGGGCCAAGACAGTAGCTGGAAACAACCTTAAACAATGCTCTATTCAGCAACACAAAAAGAAAGATTAAACATTACAATGAAGGCCCTCTGTCTGAAGCCAGAGGTATCACTGTACGTTTTCAAACCAGTAAGTGGGATTTTAGCCATGCAATTGCTATTGATTTTCAAATCCTACCCATTCATTTGTCTTCTCTTGGCAGTATTTTGATATTTTTTTATTTTGCAATATTTCTGGAAGAATTAAGGTACAGGTATGGAAATGTGTCAGTGGGGAAGGATAGTTCAGTGGAGTAGCTATATGGGATATATAGCTTTGAACATCTAGAGGGAAAATGATATTTCCAGGTGCAGTTTATACATTCCCACTGCAGGCTGTGAAGTTAGAGAAATGAAGGCATAATCTGTCCTCATCTTCCCCCTGGGGAATTGCAGCTTTGTGCTGTACTGCACAGTATTGCACCAAAAATTATATAAATTTAATGATAAAAGTTTCCAAGTGATTTTTTGAACAACTAAACTTTAAATACATAGCATCTCTCTGCATCCTGTGCTCTTGCTCCCAGTCTCTTTTTGAGATATCTCTTAGGGGTACATTTAACCACAGTCTTCACCAAAATGGGCGAGCGGTAGCAAACAGAACCAAATTCAGACTGCAAAGTGATAGTTTAGAACAAATGTACAGGGTAAATGTTGACTCTTGCAACTCAGGAGAAGAAATAGACAGCACAAACAAAATGTGGGCATGGGGACATGTAACCAAGCAGCTGCCACCATCACATTAAAGAAGTTTATTTTCATCTTGTCTGCTTAATATTTTCCATAATTTATTTCATGTAATGAAGCACGCTAGCTCCATAAAGTGTATAGAAAGGGAATTGGGAAAGGAAATGTCTACAGAAGGATCTCTTGTCTATAGAAATGATTGACCACACTACAAAACAGCTGGAGAACTTGGGTCCTGATTCAGCAAGTATTTAAGCATGTGCCTATCTATAGTTAATGGGATTATTCACATGCTTAAAGAATAATTATATTGACTATAGATAGGCACACGCTTAAATAGCTTGATTAATCAGGGCCTAATGCAATAATAGTTGTTTAATTTTAACAGATACAAGGAATAGAGTGGACATATACACAGAATAATTACCTTTTCTGTTGAATTTGGTGTATGTTTAAGTGAGAGTAAGGAGGAATTATTTTTTCCCACACTGATATACAAAGTAAATGTATAAAATCTAGCATACTCCACATAAAGGAAAATATATTTCTTTTCAGAAGTCACATCATTTTTGCCAAGACATTTAAAGAGCATGTAGAAGGTGGACTATATTAGGTATACCCACACTTTATTTCAGAGGACAAAAATATGCTCATTTTGTCATTTGAGAAAACAATGGTTTAAATAATAAATTCAATTTCCTAGTTTAACAGGTTTGTAGACAGAAAGAAACAATCAGCCAAACACAACATGGTTCTTAAAAACCGGTTGTGAAGTGTGAGCCTGTAGAGGATTGTGGCCTCTGTGAAAAATACATAATTAATACTCATGATTTGTTTACAGTGTATCCACTTCTAACATTTATGCTGCATATCCCAGAATACTTAGGGCATGTGGGCCTGATCAGACACCCACTGAAATCAACAGGAATATTTCCATCGACTTCAATGGGCTTTGGATCAGGCCTTGTGTGTCTGAAAATGCATTTGTGTTTTAAAAAAAGGAATTCACTCTCCACATCTTCCAGTCCCTCATGTTTATTGTCACCAACCCTATGGCAAAATAATACCCTGGTTCTGCGTTGGACTCTCATGGATGCCTGTGGGAATTACTCGTGCAGATTAGTGTAGAAAAAAGCAAAAAGAAACTCAGCCAATGTAGCCACACATAATACAATTCAAGGTGAAAGCAAATCTTACTTCTCAAATAGACCAAAGTAACTTAGGCACTGTATAACTACAAGTTAAAAAAGGAAATTTTAAATGTAGCACATTGAACCTTCATAATGCACATTTAAAAACCACTCATGTAAAGCCAATTCCATTATAAGCATCTTCTTTAAACATGGTAACTACGATTTCCAAGGGTAAGTACATGAATGGTAAATTAAATATGGTCAATTTAAATTACTCTGTGTAAAGCAAAGATTTTTATCCTTATTAAGGCAATTTAATAATATTTAAATAGTTAAATACAGATTGACAATGACATTAAAGAATAAAATCTCATTTATTATTATACTACCTTGTAAATTGTCCAAACTCCAAATATTCTCACAATATTGTACAGTAAATTGGATTAAAACTAGCTTCAAATACTTTCCACCACATCTTTTACATTAAACATCCTGCAAAAAACCACGTTTATGTAATCAATTTACAGTGATTATAAAAAAATTAGCAAGAAATTAAATAAAGTAGGTCGACGTGGTTTCCCCCCCACACCTCAAACAATAAAATACTAGCACCATCCCAAATAAGGTTGGCTCTCTCATTTTAATAACTAAACAGAAATTATTTTCCAAAGCACAACTGTTAATATGCAAATCGGTTTACAGGGTAGTTCTTATAAGCAACATTTTTTTTCTTGCATTTTGTTCCAACAAGAAAAATATTAAGTTAAAAAAAATTAGGGGTACTGCAAATAAAGCCATAGAGTCAATTAGCAGTGAGTCCCAACTGAAGCAAAGGTGGACATTTCACGACGGATGGTACTGAAAGGGGAGAGTTCAAGCTCTGTGGTGTACTCATTGTCATTGTCATCGCTTGTTACCGTTGATGACTTCTGGATGCATTCATCACAGCAACAACAACAACATTCCATAAAGGCCCGACTGAATGGTTTGCAAAGACAGAAAAGGAGGACTGGGGTCACACAGGACTTAAAGAACAAAAGAAACTGGCTAATGAGGTGGAGGAGATCCATAGTCTGCCGAGAGACTCCTGTGGACATGTAGGCAGTCACAATGTTGCAGATGTTTTCAGGAATGATGCAAAACCCATACAAAATGGTCAAAGCCACCACAGTGCAGTTCATCTGACTTTCCAGCTGAATTTGTCGCTTGTTCCCTCGTGTGCAAGCCTTTTCTGCTCGTCTGATTTTCCTGGCTGTTACCAGAGAACAGGTAATAGTGAAAAGAGTAGGCAAACAAAAGTAGCAGCCAAAATACCACCAGAGTCTTGCACCATCATATGTGAGAGCTAATACATAAATGGTGTCAGGTAATTCAGTAGAGATCTTTACCACACACCGTTCCCCAGGTGGGCTGCCACTAAATGCAGAGTCTTCCTTTGTCAACTGGCGTAGAACGACCTCCGGAAGTGCCAACAACAGAGCACCAACCCATATAACAGCCAGTTTGGCAGTTGTTGAAGTACAGTTTTCAATCATCTCATAATACATCTGTACGTTAGTGGCAGCACGAAATCGGTCTATACAGAGGGCACATAGTGTGAACGTAGTGACTCCAAGAGAAGCTACCTGTATGGGAGAAAAGTGAACACATTTTTAATATGGACACTGTCTGAAATATATTTAAAAAATATAGGAGATGACTACAGACTAGATCCCAAGCTGTTAACATTGTATACAGCTTGTATACAGCACTGTCACAATAACATTCACTAGTAAAATGTCTGTTTATTTGAATATTTTCCATTTAAAAATCCTCCTTCCTCATATATCAGCTGAAGTTAGTTGCAATTCACGTCATTCCAAGTCATATAAAATGACTGCTATTTAAAAATACCAGGACTATTAAAATGCAAGAGCCATAACGTAATTTACTATGCTATGATTACCTTTAAAGACGTTCTGTCCATGAATTTACAGTGCTGTAGTAAAGGGGCCAGCTTTTCAATGGTATTTAGGTCCCCAAAGATGCAGCTAGATGTTTAGAGGGATTTTCAAAAGCATATCTAACTCCTTTGAAATCAGTGAGATTTAGGCACCTAATCTGCTTTGGCGCATCTGACAAATCTTGCTGGGGGTGGGAGTCACAAGGGGGTGGGAGTCACCCCTCTTCTCAGTCTTTCCTACTGATGAGTTTAGGCAGCCCCCCACTCAGTACACTGGCTTCTGTTAATCCCTTTTATAGGCACCCAATGCACTTTAGGTGGGAGCCTGGATGCCTAATTTGGGGTTGTAAATTCCACTTGGTGGCAGGGCAGAGGTGCTGACTTTCCTCTTTCCCTGGGGGTGCTCAACCCCTGCTCCACCACAGGCCCTTCCCCCACTCCACCCCTTTCCCAAAGGCCCCACCTCTGCTGATCAGTGGGTGGGAGGCACTGGGAGGGAGGGGGAGGGGCTGAGCAGTTGGGCTGTCAGTGGGTGATGAGCACACAGTATTTTTTTCCCGTGGGTGCTCCAGCCCCAGAGCCAGTGCCTATACAGCAAGACATGTAAAATTTAGGCACTGCAACGCTCAGTCTAAATCCCACCCTAGATGCTTAGCTACATATTTTGGCATGTAAATACCTTTGAAAATCTGTACCAAAGAGATTTAGGATGAAATCCTAACCCTGTTGAAATATATGGCAAAACTCTCATTGATTTAAGTGGAGCCAGGATCTAACCTTTTATTTTGAATATTACAATTAGATCACAGGAAAATGTTGGCTGAATATCATGTCCCAGTAGCAGGGGCTATTGCACTCTAGGATACAGGCCAAGAGTAGGGTGACCAGACAGCAGCTGTGAAAAAACAGGACAGGAGGTGGGGGACAATAGGCACCTATACAAGAAAAAGTCCCAAAAAACGGGACTGTCCCTGTAAAAATGGGACATCTGGTCACCCTAGCCAAGAGGAGTGGTGGATGCCCCATTGTTCAAGCAATTTAAAACTGGACTAGACAAAGCTTTCAATAATACACTGTGAGGAACAATGTTGCATTAACAGGGCAACGGACAGGATGACCCATCACATCTTGTCTAGCTCTAATATCTGTCATTCCATGTGTAAGTAGGGATCTTGTACTGTCACAAAAGATAACTCCCTATCATTTTATATTGTTTATATTTCAGTTCCTAAAGACAAATTTGTGAGAAGACCATATACATTTTTAGCCCAATCCAGCTTCCAATAAATTCAACTTCAATTCAAACTCAAAAGCAAAACTGTTTACTTCAATCGGAGAAAGATTACATCCTTCAATTTTGTTGTGGTGCACTCTAGCTCGTTTACTCTCATAGTTTTATAGATTGCTGCTGTGCCTAAAATGTCCTGGTGCAAAAGAGCAGTGAAAGTATGTTAATAGGAATTGCTAAATGATTTTCCTGTTCATTTAGAAGAATGCTTACTTGTATAATAGATTAGCCATGTCTCTTATTAACTGGTAAAATTTATGGAGATATTGGGCAGATGACTGTAATTTTTGCTTACTCAAATTCAATGTTCAGTGAGATAATTAAGATTCTATAATGGTGCATTTCCAAATACATTCTGATTTCCATCATAATTTTGAAATATTCGTGTTTATATACATCCCATAAAAAGTTCTGCAAAGATAGATAGTGCAATTATACACAATTATATAAATGTATCATTCATGTTGGCCTCGAGCACTTAATGGCCATATCTGATTGCTAAAATTCAATATCACTGCAAAATATTAGACCCTTGGGATTAAAACTGTTAGGCACTGGCTTAGTTAGGCAGCTTCCTGAGAGAGGGAATGAGTAAGATGCAATCTCTTATTAATTAACCTGCAATGGGAGGAATAATTCATGACAACAAAGCAGCACGGTAAACATTTTTAATCTGTGAAGCTATTAATTTTGAGAATTAAACTGTCTGATAAGGTTCAAAGAAAATCTTGGTAACACTTCAAAAAACAAAAATAACTAAAGAGAAATTAGAATAACAGGAAAATCTTTAATAAGCATTAAAAAGTAGCAATGATTAAATGAGCTAATAAAAAGAATTTTCATACATCAGGGCTGAGATGTCACAGTGGCAAATTTACAATTTCTGATTTTTGTCTCTGAGACATTTAAATATTTTGTGTATTCTTGACATCAACATCTTTAACCACCTTATCTTCCTACACGAATACCAAATGGATCAACACACAGCTCTTAGCCTCTTGCTAAGAGTCTCTGCATATGCAGAGAAGGGAATTCTCCTGAGTCTTAAAATGGTGAGGGAACTGCAAAAATCAGTACAGGAAAAGTACATGCCTTTTTTTAAGTAAACTTTTTCCCTCTTTTTTAATGTCTATTCTAATTGAGTAGCATAAACATCTCTCTTTAGTGGTTTCAGAGTCCCATTATAGATTATATCATGTTTTGCCATAGCTAAAACATTAGATGCTGCAGTGAGAACTGGACTAACAAAAGAAGGCATGTCTACCATGAACAAACATAACCTACGGGGTTCCTGTCATATTAACTGACTGACGACTTAGAGGTTTAAGACAGTGAAACAGGGCAAGAGGAAACAATTAGGAACAGGAGAAGTCAGCTTTCAAAATGCAACTGTTGGTTTACTGATGGAACATGCTAAATAATGCTAGCATGTGTCTGGCTCATGCAGTGGTTTCCTATTTTGCACACATTAATCAATTTAATGATTCTATTGAAAAAAATGGTGAAAAAACAAAATGCAATGGAACACTCTAATCTAAATCCTTTCCAGCTCATCCAGAATAGATATGAATAGGAATTCACTCTGACTGCCTTGTTTCAAGGCACTGGCACAATTCTGGGGTCTGATTGTCCCCCCTGCAGGATATGAGTAATGCCCACTGAGATCAATGGGTGTTGATCACAGCCTGTGCGAGGGGGGAGAATATGGCCCTAGGGTATTCAATCTACTTTGCGATAAACAGTTTTACTTTAAGGGTGTGCCTCTATATTAACAAACTGCATGTTAATCTTCAAAAATATGTCACAGTAGTGATACGAATGAGTTAAACTGACAAAACAGGGGAAACATGGATAGCTATGAGCTATGAGCCAGTCGCGCTCAACCTATTTACCATTGTGGGCCACATATGCAGTTCTCTATGTGTTATGTGGATCACATCCACACAATATATATACTACCAGTATGGCTCTGAGGATGTCACATGGATTGCAGCTATGTGCTGATTGGGCCACAAGTGGACCGCAGGCTGAAAACCACTGCTATGAGCAAAGCTCGATCTTTAACCCATGGCATTATGCCTAGATAATTGCAGAACTCAGATAACTCACTGTAAACAGAACTCCAATCAAAAAGTACAACAGGATGGGTAAGGACTCAGGTACAGATCCTCAAATGGTATAAATCTGTGTTGTTCCATTGGCTTTGATGGAGCTACACTGATTTACTTCAGCTGAGAATCTGGCCCAGTGTTTCAGTCTTTACTCCAAAAATCTGATTACATTGACAGGTTTCAGAGTGGTAGCCGTGTTAGTCTATATCACCAAAAAGAACGAGGAGTACTTGTGGCACCTTAGAGACTGTGTTATACAAGTTTAAAACTGGAGCACCACAGTAGTGAATCAGGCCCACAATGCCTTTGATTTTATACAATTAATTTACACTTTTAAGTTAGCCAGACTTTCCTCACTTAATTTTCTGATTTAGTTCCATGTGGATCTCGTACATCGCAGAACTTTTCCTTCAATCCTTAGATGTTCATGAAGACATCAGCAGGCAAGGCTCGTGTTTCTCTTATTAGATAAGAACTGAAAGTTTCACATTTCCAATTACGTGAAAACAAATCTGATCTGCTAAGAGGAAAATAAATTCCCCCAACTGTCTTGTCCAGTAAAACTTTAATTAGGGAAGAGGAGAAAATGATAGATTTCCCTCCTTCTCACCAACAAAACACACCCAGAAAATACTTTGCCATTAAAAATATCCCATTGAAAGATTTTCATGTTGTTCGTTTAAAAATATTTAAAAGATACTGCACACACACTTAAGATGTACATTAAAACAGGATTTTATTGGGCACCAGGGCTGTCCTTCAGAGTTGGCATAGCCCTTGGATCATTAACTTCCTAGCCCTTAGTCAATCTTTGAATCATTAAACAGTGACACTAAATTCATGAAAACATTCACTGGAGGAGTAAGCCAGTTTATTGCATCAGTTCTCTTCCCCTGCCCTTCTATCCTAGTCTATCAGTCCCCATTCATTCACTTCTAAAGCTTTCATCAGTTGGTCCAACTTCTTCTATTTCTGGCCACTTTCCCACAGTGTTCAGTCCTCGCCTGCAGAACTTTAGACGTGGATCCTCCAGTTGATCAAGGGAGAGACGCAAATTAAATGAGTGGGGAAAGGCAACAGAAATAAGACTGGCAGAGAGAGGATTAAGAATTGTTGAACAAAACAAAAATGTAAATTAGGTCATGACATCCCGACCTGGGGGGCATGACCTTTCTTTATGGCTAGAGCCCCACCAAACTCATAGAATAGAATATCAGGGTTGGAAGGGACCTCAGGAGGTCATCTAGTTCAACCCCCTGCTCAAAGCAGGACCAATCCCCAACTAAATCATCCCAGCCAGGGCTTTGTCAAGCCTGACCTTAAAAACCAATAAGGAAGAAGATTCCACCACTTCCCTAGGTAATCCATTCCAGTGCTTCACCACCCTCCTAGTGAAAAAGTTTTTCCTAATATCCAATCTAAACCTCTCCCACTGGAACTTGAGACCATTACTCCTTGTTCTGTCATCTGCTACCAGTGAGAACAGTCTAGGTCCATCCTCTTTCGAACCCCCCTTCAGGTAGTTGAAAGCAGCTATCAAATCCCCCCTCGTTCTTCTCTTCTGCAGAATAAATTATCCCAGTTCCCTCAGCCTCTCCTCATAAGTCATGTGCTCCAGCCCCCTAATCATTTTTGTTGCCCTCTGTTGGACTCTTTCCAATTTTTCCACATCCTTTTTGTAGTGTGGGGCCCAAAACTGGACACAGTACTCCAGATGAGGCCTCACCAATGCCAAATAGAGGGGAATGATCACGTCCCTCAATCTGCTGGCAATGCTCCTACTTATACAGCCTGAAATGCCGTTTGCCTTCTTGTCAACAAGGGCACACTGTTGACTCATATCCAGCTTCTCGTCCACTGTAACCCCGAGGTCCTTTTCTGCAGAACTGCTGTCTAGCCATTCAGTCCCTAATCTGTAGCAGTGCATGGGATTCTTCCGTCCTAAGTGCAAGACTCTGCACTTGTCCTTGTTGAACCTCATCAGATTTCTTTTGGCCCAATCCTCTAATTTGTCTAGGTCCCTCTGTATCCTATCCCTACCCTCCAGCGTATCTGCCTCTCCCCACAACTTAGTGTCATCTGCGAACTTGCTGAGGGGGCAATCCATCACATCCTCCAGATCATTAATGAAGACGTTGAACGAAACGGGCCCCTGGACCTACCCTTGGGGCACTCCGCTTGATACCGGCTGCTAATTAGACACAGAGCCACTGATCACTACCCATTGAGCCTGATGAGAAAGCTGGCTTTCTATCCACCTTCATTCATCCAGCCCATACTTCTTTAACTTTCATGGCCGTGAAAAATGCATCACGGACCGTGAAATCTGATCTCCACTGTGAAATCTGGTCTTTTGTGTACCTTTACCCTATACAATACAGATTTCACAGGGGAAACAAGCATTTCTCAAACTGGGGGTCCCGACCCAAAAGAGGGTTATGGAGGGGTTGCCTGGTTATGGTATTGCCACCCTTACTTCTGCACTTCCTTCAGAGCTGGGTGGCCGGAGAGTGGTGGCTGCGGGCCTAGGACTCAGCTCTGAAGGCAGCAGCAAAGAAGTAAAGGTCGCAATACCATACCATGCCATCCTTACTTCTACACTGCTCCTGGTGATGGCACTGCCTTCAGAGCTGGGCTCCCGGCCAGCAACTGCTGCTCTCTGGCTGCCCAACTCTGAAAGCAGTGCCACGCCAGCAGAAGCACAGAAGTAACTGTAGCAATACTACAACCCCTCTACAATAACCTTGTGACCCCCCCCCCCACTACCCTTTTTGTGTAAGGACCCTACAGTTACAACACTGTGAAATTTCAGATTTAAATATCTGAAATCATGAAATTTATGATTTTTAAAATCCTATGATCGTGAAATTGATGAATATGCACCGTGAATTTGGTAGGGCCCTATTTATGGCTACATGGGAAGGGGATCTGGAAATATTTTCTGTTGTAACATGGGGTCACTATACAGAAAATACTGAGAGCCACTGGATGAACTGATTCTGAACCCAGAATGAGACCCCAATAGTCCCTACCTGCACACTCCTGTTATATCCATAAAGAAACTGTAAAAGTTTTTTTCTGAGACTTGATAGTCTATTCTCTTATTTTGACTGTTCTATATGCACACCAACTCTGCATTCTTAGGGTATTTTTAACGCAACATCCTGTGGTGGCTCCTAAATCCTTGTCATTTTTGCCTTTAATAAACAAATACAATCAGCTCAGTATCTGCAATATGTTCTTGTACTTCCTTATACTCTAAATACTGCAAAGTATTAAGTTATCTTTTTATTATTTAATGTTTATGTTGAATGAAGGGGGGAAATTATAGCTGTTACAATAAAACAACAAAAATAGAGAAATAAAATATAAATCCTTATTCCTCCTATGATAAAATGATACTTAACATTTGTTCACTGCTCTGTTTTTAGAGGTGCTACATACAGTGATGCTACTTTGCCTATTACTCTAGTCCAAAATGAAATATTCCCATGCCTAGAGTTGACTAGAAACATAATACTCATCTGCTATTAGTAATCAGCATTGTATACTGGAGGAAGAGGCATATCAAGTTCAGGATCAGAAAAGCCCTGTGGTAATCATGAACGTTGGTATCATGGAAATGCTCTGCAGATGTATATAATGTGGCTGCTCCTCTGTGGTAGTAGCACAGAGCACTTATCATGGTGCTACTTGGCACACTGCTCTGTATTTGTTACCCTTTCATATGTCCTGGTGGTGCTAGTATTCTGTGCTGATTTCAGGTGGCTGTTCTTGAATTCTGCTGGAGGGAATAGTTAACCCTAGTGTCATGACCCTGGAACTAGACATTACTGCACCAACTAGACATCAAGAACAGTGAGGAACATGATGCTTTTTCAGACTAAATGGTTTTTATTGTTGTTTCTTTAAAAAAAACAAACCCACAATCATTATTTTTGTTAATTTGTAATAGATTTAATTTTTAGTTCCCTTTCTTCTTTGAAATCTACCAATAAACATAAGTAAACAAAACTTACACTTTTAATAAAGGAAACAGCAATTTTCTTAAGTGAGGCTCAAACTCTTCACCATTCTAGATGAGGTGTTCATGACCTGATTCTTAGCACTAGCACCATGACACTATTGTTAAACCTACCCATTCAGACCTAACAGGAACACCCTGTCACACAAGCACTCAGTATCTGTGAGAGACGACAGCCCAATGCCAAGACAACATTCAGTGGTGCCTGTGATAAAGCTGCCTTTTTCTTTCCACAACTGAATGACAAATATTGCTGACCCAATTTTAAACCCAGTCTGACACAAATTCATGTCCATGCTGAAATACACATACAACGTTAATGCCAAAAGCAAATTTTTATAGACAATTTATAAACCCCCTGAAGACAGAGGTTGTAGAGGAAAGAAACACTGACAGAACACCAAATACAGCAGTGCTAGTGGCTGATGTCATCATGCAGCTATAAAATAAAAGTGTGCCAATTTATTAAAAACGTCTTTTAAAATTAGTATTATTTGTTAAATGCAGAAGATGCTATGCCTTATACCAGTCCTTGCCCTGGAAAGCTCAAAATATTTAATGTATTTGTTTTATTAATGCCAAATGTATCAAACAGAGCTGGATCAACAGCCTTGGAACAGGCATAGAATGGCCAACTTTCCCATAAATGTGCCTCAATTTTGCCATAACGGGACCAACTCTGGGGTAGAGAGAGAGTAGTCAATTTTCCAGGCTAACTCAATCCTTACACTTGCCACTAAGAATGATAATTGTGTGGTGGCTTTAGTGAGCTGGAAGTTGCCTGCCAGAAACTGGACTGATGCCACTAACACATTGTATACAGATCAATGAACGAGGCATCAGAAGACATTGACTTTTATTCACTACCAACCTGAGCTGGATTCAAATCAGCACCTGAAGGGTGATATGTTCTACACCCCTTTCCCAATCCCTGAGCAATTAAATCCCTCAAAAGGTACCCTTTTTTACTAAAGAATGTTATATCTATTTTCAACCTATTCTAACCTCTAAAAGCAGGACAGACACATACAGCTAGAGAGAGGTTCCATTTAAAGTCTGGAAGTTGGGGGCAGTTTCTAATCATGGTCACCTTAAACAAGTAACTGTGGCCTTACACAAGTTACTTAACTTGTCTGCTTCCAATTTCCAAACTATAAAATTCCCACTTCACAGCAGGCTTCTGGGTTCCATTTAGTTAATGTTTGTGAAACACTGAAGAAGAAAAGTGCTAGTATCATTAATATTGCCGGTCACCATACTTCTTTCTATTAAAGCCTAATTAGGATATGAAAACCATGGAGTGCATAATGATGCTCCATTGCACAAAGGGGAATGGATACACCATCTTTTAGCATTCCTGAGTTTTTTTCTAATTCTTCTCTTATAGCGGTGAGGTTCACCCAAACAAGATGAGGCTGAGGGTCTCAATGCCCAGAAAGGGAACCCTCATGCCTTCTGGTTGGGTGCTGCTCCTAAAAATCCCTTTTAGAGAGTAATATTAAGGAAAGTGGATGGGAAAACAACGTATATTACTCAAGCCAAAATTTTCATGTAAATAAAAAGTGGCAAGATTTTCAGAGGTGCTGAACACAAGGTTAAAAAGCAGCATGCAGAGTTCATGGCACTCCTAGCTTCTGCACCCTCCCAAGCTATGATCCTCAGGGGCTCTCTCCCCTCTCATTAGACATGTGTAAGTGACTTTGGACCCTTTATTAATCAGTTTATTTCTCCAGAAGGTGTTCAATATTCTTTTCATTATTTCCAGTTACGTAGTTAAAAAACAGCTACAGATGACCCAAATGTGGCAGATTTACGGGGCAGAAATGCATGCTTATGGTTTGCCGCAACAGATCTTTATTAAATGTGGAAAGTCCACTTTAAATTAGATGCTATTAAGAGGGCCAACCTTTCATAATGCTGGAAGCTCAGACAGAAAAAAAAAATCTTTAAATAAATCTATTTTCACAGAAGTGTACATAATTTTATAATTGCTTGTATGTGCTTGTAAAAAATTTTCTGCACAATTAACATCCATTAAGCAGCACTAATAGATAGCAATTAGGCATAAATTGCTAAACTAAGACTATTCAATATAGTTCATTGCGTTAGTTAAGACTTTTAAATACAGTACAAAGCAAGCTTGAGTCACCTTACAGTTACATAACTTGCTCTGGCTAATCAGACATTCTCTACTGAGCACCTTGTTCTATGCACCTTTGAAACTACAGGTGGGTTCAAAAACACATATGTGACATAGGAACACACATCCTAAGTCACTGAATTAATTGTTTAAATGTGTATAAAACTAGATGCTGCTTATGGAATTCTGGAAAATTATATTTATCTCTTACCTACTTAAAACAGTCATATTTACATCAAAACAGACTGTTTCTTGTAACTTTCTCTAGTTTATAAAGTATTCAGATCTTTTGCAAGTCCAAACTTTTGATAATATAAGCAATTACATTTTCAAGAATGATGTGGCTATACTGTGCAATTGTCAGATAATACTGGACATAAAAGCCATTTTAAATCACTGACACGTAACAGGAATCAGCATTACAATGATAACAAAAAATATTTCCTATTTTGTCTGAAAATGCAGCATAGGAAAATTAGGACGTGTGAAATAACACTATAGGAAAGTCTTGGAATATTTTAAATATAATAGATATTAATTTCATTTAAATGGATGCTGCTTATTCATTTAGTGTATTAATTACTGGCAAATGGGACTTTTAAAATCACAAAATTCAATTTTATGGACCACCATTATATTCACTACTAACCATCCATTCTTAACCAAATAAATTTGGTTATTAATAACCAAATTGGTTTAATTTTTCTACTTAATAAATTAGACTTTTTAATATTTTATTTTAAGTTAATGTACTAAGGAAACTGTTGACCACTGGACTCCACTGACTTAAATTAGATGCATCAAAATGTAGTACACCACCCAGGAACACTAGTAATATACTGTGCCTAATATAAAGAAGTGATGACAGCTATTTTAATGGCTACATGTCTGATTCTAATCCCTAACATATATCACCATTTACTTATATTTTATTCAATGCACCTAAGTGATGTGGAAATTGACACTATAATTATTAATGAAAAAATAGTTTCCTGTGTGCCTAATAAACCATTTAAGGGCCAGTTGATCAACAGTTGTTTTTTTGCTCACCTACCCCATACCTTTAGGTAAAAAAATGTTATACATATAGTGTCAAAGGCACATAGTACAGTTTGCCAGAATTATGGGCTACACACTACCAACAAGCTTCAGTTTTCTGCTTCCAGTAAATAAATAAAGTGGAGAACCTGAACTGTAGCAGGATTCTAGCCAGCTGGCTGAAAGCTTGGTTGGCAGAGTGTCTGAACAGTTGCCAAGAGGTTAGGAATTAAATGGAACCTGGGTCATTTTTTAAGAAAAAACAAATAATTGTGGGACTTGGAAATAAAAAGATAAGTTAACAGTGCACATATCACATTCAAGGTTCTTTGACTATAAAGGCACCTCCCTCACCACAGGATCAGCTTAACAAGAAGAAAGACTTAAACAAGTTTTAAAGATACTTTCCCTTCAAGGCCCCAGGAGGCAAAAGAAGTGTAGCTGAATCAGCTTGAGTGAGAGCAATATCTTTTATCAGATTGTATGGCTATGTGAGAAATACCCAACTATTAGCAGATCTGAAAACCTGCCAATATAGTCCTCAGTTTCTTGTGTAATTGTGGGTACGGCAAATAAATTAATTTTCCATTCTTTAAAAAAAGTTTAGGGAATGGGAGGAAAGTCTTCATTGCAAGCACTTTTGGCAGTAAAATAAGCTGTTCTGGATGTAATGAATGTGCACAACCTCCACACTTAATATAATTTTTAAAAATTGTGGATGGAATAATGACTGGAAAAGAAAATCGTCTTTTTGATGTGACATACAGAAGACCGAGTGATCTGACTGTTCCAAACAGGGCATATTGCCTCTACACACTCGGTGGACAATGACTCTATTCAGTAGCTGTCAACATACTCTGCTAGTAATACATAGCAAGTCCAAGTTATGGAAAAAAATATGGATGCACAATCTATACATTTCTTCTCACTTTGCTACCAGAGGCCTCCTCTTTCTGCAGAAATGGTTGCTGTGGATGGGATAAGAATCCTTATGTCTAAAGTTTACCAAAGAGTGTAAGTTTGTAAGGTACTTTTGGAGGAAGGGCGCTGTATAAATGTAAGCTATTATTATTATTATTATGAACAACTGTAATTACCTCAATGTATGGAACGATTTTGCATGAGAAGTCTGCCAGCAGCCACTTTTTGGTGAGCTCCTGAAAGATCACCAGGGGCAGGCAGAAGAAGATGATGAGGAAGTCCCAGAAGGCCAGGTTGGCCAGCAGGGAGTTGGAGATGCTCCTCATGTAGTAGTTGTGGCACACGATGCACATCACGGCCATGTTGCCCATGATCCCGATGCCGAAGATCACCACGGACAGGCACATGACCGCATAGGCCCCGTACGACTCCTCGGTCAGCGGGTAGAAAGGGTTCTTGAGCCGGGCCCGGCGGCTTGTCCCATTGCTGCGGGCTCCTGAGTCCCTCTCTAGCCCATCACGGGAGGAGCCATTCAAAGGCAGCAGCTGAGGGGCATCCTCCTCCTCGCCATCACCCCTGGCTGGAGGGCTGCCCAAGGAGCTGTTGAAAGGCTTTGCCAGGTTGCTATTCTTAAGGCCCCTGGTTTTCCCTCCCCCTCCGTCCTTGCCCCTGCTCTGCAGCTCGCTGGCTCCTCTCCTGCTCCTGGCAAGCCTCTTGGGGCTGTGCCTTGCATGGCTGCTACCTTCCTCCCCGTGCACTGCAAGCCATTGGAGAGTAGAGTATCCTCCCATCCCCAGCGCTACCGATCGGTCCTTATTCACCTTCCCCTCGTCAGGGTCCTGCCAAGGAGTATCAGGCTGCCCCCTAGGCTCCACGGCAGGAAATCCACTGCTACTGTTCCTCACGCCCAAGCGAAGGGCGGCTTCAGCAGCAACGTCCCTAGCACCGTGCACCGGTGCAGCCTCTTCCGCCGCTGCATGCGGTGCCGTTGCTTTGGATCTGCTGGCAAGCGCTTTCTGCCAGGATCCTCTGGCCCCGTTTCCTAAACCGGTCCGGCGGCTCTCCCCTTTGGGTGAGGGCAGCACTTGCTGGAGCAGCCCAGGGGTCGCATGCTGAGCACCTTCTCTCGCGCGCTCCGCTCTCCCCTCCAGACCCGCTCGTGCCCAGGGTGCCTGGGGGCCAGCCACTTGGGCGAAGGGGGTCAAAGCTCCGAGCAGCTGCAGGACCAAGACGAATGCGAGGGGTGCGCGGTGGGGCGGCATGGCGGTGAGGTGGTGGCACTCGGCGGCTCCCCCTTTATAAACAGCTGCTGCCCAAGCTGGTGGCGTTGGGAGTTAGACTCATGTCACTGCTGCTGACAAACACCCGCACACCGGCTCCAGCGGCACGGGGAAAGCGGGGGTGGGGAGAAGGAGGATGGGTATTAATCAAGGACACTGTTGATCCCTTTGCACGTTTCAAGTTCGATTCATTTCCGCAGAAAATGTACCGAACGGAGAGAGAGAGACCAGAAAACAAACGCAGGGAAAATAAACTGCACGCCGAGAAGGGATCTTGTCCCCCGCAGCCTGGCGGGACAAACCTTGAGAAGTTGCATTAACGTCTCCGAATTAACGTAGCAAGTGCAAACGCTAGAGGAACCCCCCATCCAGCGCTCCGCCCTGTCTGTGGTAACAGTTGCACCGGGTTGAGCTGCCTATTCACATCCTCTCGATGTTGGCTTTATCCCGGAGGCTTGTCTTTATTGCACGGAAAGATCTCTGCGAAAATACAAGCTCCCTCCCCCCTGCCAGATCATTGCAAACACTAATTCCTCTTCTCCAGCGCCTGGGAGTAAACAGGTTGCTGCACGCGGCCCAGGGTGCTTAAGAGATTTGCAAAACTCTTGCTGGGATTAGCGATCGCATCTGATCAGCGGGGTAACACCGCAAGGTGAAATTAGATCATGAAATTAGCAGCGGCCAAGCGGCTCCTCCTGCCTGTTGCAAGTTCAGAGGGAAGCAGCAGCTGCAGCCCCGGGAGTCCCCCGCTAGTAACGTGTTGATCGGCTGCTTCTCCTTCGCCAGCACGACGGCCGTGAAGAAGGGGCGGCGAGAGCCGCGGGGCCGGTGGGAAGAAGCGAGCTAGCGCGGCGCTGCATGGCCAGAGGGGGAAGGACGAGGAGAAGAGCTGCCTGCGAGCGCTGGCTCAGCTACCGCTGCCTGGATCTGGGTGGCTCCGCTCCGCTCCTCTCCTCCCTCCCTCCGGGGCGAGCTGTTAGGAGACGGCTCACGCCTCACTGAACTCTCCTGCCGCCTGCGCTCCCCTTTGTAGCGGCTTCCACTTGGGGGGAGGGACGGGGGCCCGCAGTGCGCAAGCGCCTCTCCGGGGGCCCGGCACAGCGGCTCTTCGCGCGACTTGCTGCCCCAGATGCGAGTCGCGGCAGAAGCCGCAGGCTGGAAGAGCCGAGAGGTGGCTGCGCTGCTCGCTTCCGCGCCTGTGTGCACAGGAGCTGGGTCCTGACCCCCCTTCCCCGGGCAAGACGCTGCTCCCACCCAGCCTAGTAGACCTGGCTTACAGGGTTAGATCCGAACGGAGCTGCCCGGACGGTGCAGGCGCAGGCAGCAGCCCCGGAACTCACTCCCTTGCTGCTGCCCCACACGCCCCACTGCCCCCCCTCGTGTTCCTGGCCTCCTGTAATTCTCCAGTGCCACCCTCCCGCCACCCCCACTGTTGCTGCTGCTACCTTCTCCCACCTGCCTCCCTGCCTGCAGCACTCCTGTTCCTTCCCGCCCCATCCTGACCCACTTCCCGCCCTGCAGCCAGCTCCTTGCACCTTGATCCCAAGCCTGCACACTGGCCAATGCGCGTGAATGCTTGCTGGTGGCAGTGGAGCTAGAACAGAGGCTCTCCTGCTCCCAAAGTTAAGGCTGGATGGATCTCATCACCTGCAGGCAGGGCCGTCTTCAGGAAGTGCGGGGCCCGATTCGAATACCCGGCAGCACTCCAGGTCTTCGGTGACACTTCGGCGGCGGGTCCTTCACTTGCTCCAGGTCTTCCGTAGCACTGAAGGACTTGCCGTCGAAGTGCCGCCGAAGACCCGGAGCGAGTGAAGGACCCGCTGCCCGAAGTGCCGCCGAAGACCCGGACCACCGCCGGGTGAGTAAAAATTAAAAAGGCGCCTAAGTTAGGTGCTCTTCTTTAGGGTGCGATGCCCTCTTAGGCGCGGGGCTCAAATCAGGGGAATCAGCCTAAAGCCAGCCCTGCCTGCAGGAGAATGGCTGGCAGTGGTAGGGCTGAACCCTTCGTGTTTACATGCACAGTAGAGTGTGACCTGCTGGGTAGGGGAAAGGCTTCCTGAAGGAACCATTGATTTTTTCTTTTTTAAATGGAGAGTTACTATTCCCTGCAATTGCAGCCTCTGTCATCTGAGCACCAAATAGCTTTCATCTATGTCCCCTCACAACACCCCTATCAGGTAGGGAAGGGCTCTTGTATCCCCAGTTTACAGATTGAGAACTGAGAGTCAGACTTGCCCACGGAAGACTGTGATAGAAGAGGGAATTGAACTGGGGCACTGGAGTCCCAGGCTCCCACGCTAACCACTGGAGCAATCTTCCTTTCCATCAGCATTACCTCATTCACCACTGGATTTGGAGAGGGGAGTTCTCCCCCCAGGAGAAGATGTGCATCCAAGGGTAAGGATGGCAAGAATGAGGGCCAGATTAAGGCATCCTGGGACTCTACACGCAGCAGTACACAGGCCCCCAAGACCACCCCTTTCCTGTTGTGGTCCCTCATCCATCCTCTGACTTCAACCCCACTTACAGTGTTAGTGGCAGGGGCCAAATACACAAGGGAAGTCAGCTGGACCATGGGCCTACCATTAGTCTTTGAGCATGTTAGGGCTTTCTTCCTTCCCAGACAAGCAAGGGTGGCAGCAGGGTTCCCTCCCCTCAGGAGTGGCAGGAATTGTGGCAAGGGAGCTCTCCTCCCAGAGAGGTTGGGGGAGCAGCATGGGGTTCCCTTCCTAATAAGTGGCAGCATGTGCAGTAGCAGTACTTTCCCCAACAGCTGGGGTGTTGCTATTTGTGTCAGTGGGCCCACAGCACTCTTCCCTTCTGCTCCACAAAGAATCCTCTGCTGGGGTGGTTTTGGCAGAGCCACTAGAATAAAGAGTCTAGGAGTTAACCCTGCATTTAGATAGTACAGGTCAAACCTCTTAGAGCTGTTGTTTCAGGCTTTCTGCAGACTCTAGTAAACGTCATTGCATTGGTTACGCTTAGGTTTTCAACCTTTTCTCTCTAATCACACAGGCTAGAAACTTACTTTTTTAATTAAAGAAAGAATTCTGTTGTAATCGCATGACTGCAAGAGCTGGGGTATTAGAAGAACAAAGTGGTCCTATCTGTGGACTGTGACTCTGGGTATGTCTATGCTGCAATTAAACACCAGTGGTTGGCCCTTGTCAGCTGTCTTGGGCTCAGACTGCAAGGCTGTAAAATTTGCGGTGTAGACATTTGGGCTCGGGCTGGAGCCCGGTCTGAGGGATCCCACAGGACAGTGTAGACATACCTTATGAGAAGGGTCTCCTCAAGCGGTAGAAGTGCTATGGCATTACCTTTCCCAGTGGAGGAACTTTCCAGAAACTCACTGTCCTGATGATTTCAGCAGGTAAAACTTGAGAAAGGGAACAGGGGAAGAGAAAGGGAGCTGCCCAGGCAGAGTAATGGCTGGTGGAGAAAGGGATATCCAAGGATGGGACTGTAAATTTAAGCCTTCATATTTTGGTGTAAATGTGCTTGATGCTAGCCCAGCAGCAAATAAGCATCAGCAGCTCCTCAAGGAGAGGCAATTGTTTGTGTTCCAAATGCTTGGGGAAGGCAGGCCCAAGTGTCTCTCTCCCGCTCCCCACTCCACACACTCTTATATTAGTTTATATATAGAAAATCAGAAACTTTCCTCCTGACTCTCACCATCTCTCTCAGATTTCCACAAAATTCCTGCTCCTTCTCAGTGCGCCATAGTTGACCACACGCAGGCACACTAAAATCTCCACTGAAATTGCTTTAAAATGCAAGTCCCTGCATCCCTGTTGTTTCAGTTTTTGTCCAAATTTAACCCTTTGCAAACATTATTTTCCCCTTGGTCAGCCCCCAAGCATTTAAAAATATTTCTGGCTCTGTCCCAAAACAAGCCTTAAAGCCACTCTTTTTTCACCTTTCTCCTAAGTCCCTTGTCCATTCAGTTCAACTTACCGATCATCCAAGGCATATTTTATAATTGTGAGAGCAGGGACTAAAATCAGGACCGTGGGCCCAATCCTGCAAACTCTTCCCCTGGGGAACTCCCACTGATGCCTTAGAGTTCTGCAGGAAAAGTGTGGGACCCTTACTGAATGGGGGAGCAACCTAGTGACAGATGATGTGGAAAAAGCTGAAGTACTCAATGCTTTTTTTGCCTCGGTCTTCACAGACAACATCAGCTCCCAGACTGCTGCACTGGGCAGCACAGTATAGGGAGGAGGTGAGTAGCCCTCAGTGGTGAAAGAACAGGTTAAGGATTATTTAGAAAAGCTGGACATCCACAAGTCCATGGGGCCAGATGAAAGGTATCTGAGGATGCTGAGGGAGTTGGCTGATGTGATTGCAGAGCCATTGGCCATTATCTTTGAAAACTCATGGCGATCAGGGGAGGTCCCGGAAAAAGGCAAATATAGTGCCCATCTTTAAAAGGATGAATGAGAATCTAGGGAACTACAGATTGGTCAGCCTCACCTTAGTCCCTGGAAAAATCACAGAGCAGGTCCTCAAAGAATCCATTTTGAAGCACTTGAAGGAAAGGAAGATGATCAGGAACAGTCAACATGTATTCACCAAGGGCAAGTTATGCCTGACCAACCTGATTGCCTTCTATGATGAGATAACTGGCTCTGTGGATATGGGGAAAGTGGTGGACGTGATAGATCTTGACTTTAGCAAAGCTTTTGATATGGTCTCCCACAGTATTCTTGCCAGCAAGTTAAAAAAAGTATGGATTGGATGAATGGACTATAAGGTAGATAGAAAGCTAGCTAGATTGTCAGGCTCAACGGGGAGTGATCAACTGCTCAATGTCTACTTGGCAGTCGGTATCAAGCGGAGTGCCCAAGGGGTCGGTCCTGGGGCCCGTTTCGTTCAACGTCTTCATTAATGATCTGGAGGATGTGATGGATTGCCCCCTCAACAAGTTTGCAGATGACACTAAGTTGGGGGGAGAGGTAGATACATTGGAAGGTAGGGTTAGGGTCCAAAGTGACCTAGTCAAATTGGAGGATTGGGCCAAAAGAAATCTAATGAGGTTCAATAAGGACAAGTGCAGAGTCCTGCACTTAGGACGGAAGAATCTCATGCACTGCTACAGGTTGGGGACTGACTGGCTAAGTGGCAGTTCTGCAGAAAAGGATCTGGGGATTACAGAAGCTGGATATGAGTCAACAGTGTGCCCTTGTTGCCAAGAAGGCTAACAGCATATTGGGCTGCATTAGTAGAAGCATTGCCAGCAGATCGAGGGAAGTGATTATTCCCCTCCATTCGGCTCTGGTGAGGCCTCATCTGGAGTATTGCATCCAGTTTTGGGCCCCCCACTACAGAAAGAATGTGGACAAATTGGAGAGAGTCCACTGGAGGGCAACGAAAATGATTAGGGGGCTAGAGCCCATGACTTATGAGGAGATACTGAGGGAACTGGGCTTATTTAGTCTGCAGAAGAGAAGAGTGTGGGGGGATTTGATAGCAGCCTTCAACTACCTGAAGGGGGGTTCCAAAGAGGATGGAGCTAGGCTGTTCCTAGTGGTGGAAGATGACAGAACAAGAAGCAATGGTTTCAAGTTGCAGTGGGGGATGTCTAGGTTGGATATTAGGAAAAGCTATTTCACTAATAGGGTGGTGAAGCACTTGAATGTGTTCCCTAGGGAGGTGCTGGAATCTCCATCCTTAGAGGTTTTTAAGGCCCGGCTTGACAAAGCCCTGGCTGGGATGATTTAGTTGGTGTTGGTCCGCTTTGAGCAGGCATTGGACTAGATGACCTCCTGAGGTCTCTTCCAACCTTGATATTCTATGATTCTGTGTGGTGCACTTGCAGGGTTGGGCTTCAGATTTCCTTGGTTGATATTAAGCTAAGAGGAAGGCTTAGAGCAGCCCTTGGTGCCTATGCATCTAGGGCCTGATTAACTTCAATTGGAATAACTGTATCATTATTAAATTATTATTTTTTATTATTTATGTGTGTGTTACAGTAGGGACTAAGGGCCAGATCCTCAAAGGTATTTAGGTGCTAAATCCCATTGTTTTTAATGGGAGGTAGGCACCTAAATACCTTTGAGGATCTGAGCCTCACTACCAGAACCAAGCTCAGAACTCGTTTTGCAGGGCATTGTACTAATGCATAGTAACAGAAAGCCCCTCTTCTGAAGAGCTCTGAAAATTCTTAGTTATTCTGAATCCCCTCTTTACTTTGTTTGAGATGTGCAACAGTAGCAATTTTAAGAGATTTCTAGACTTGAGAACAAGTATATTGAATCAGGCACCATCATGTTAAATGTTCCATAATGTTAATTAAGCCATTTCTGTCTCAGTAATGTAAACAACACTTAGGATAGCTAAGGGGTCAAGAAGATTCTTAGGGTGCTTAATAAATAGCAAGTCTTATCTAAAAAAAATCTTTATGATCAGGAAAAAATATGACTAGCAGGAAAAGAAGAGCAAGGAAAATATATTTTTAATTTTTTTCATATTTTTCCTGTTTGATTCTGTGCTCAGGTGGTGCATAAAAGGAGTTGATGATAATGAGCTTACATTTATGGAGCCTTTCTTCCTGAAGGCTCCCACAGGACATTATAAAGAGCTATGATAAATTCACTGCTTGTTCCTAAAGGATAGTGGTGTTAGTGAGAGTATTGCTTCTAGCTTTCATAGGGAAACAGTAGACAGGAGTCATCAGACACATTGCTCTTTTGCATAATTCTGGTATCAAATATGGATCAAAAAGAGGAAAGTTAATCATTGTTTGGTTTACATCACTGATCCTTTAATGATGAGGTGAGAAATGAGTAATGCTTGACTTTCTCTGTGTCAGCATTCCTTCTGGCTTATATAATAATGCCGATAACTGATTTTTTTAACACAAAACAGGGCCCATAAATTATTGCTCTTTGCTGACAATTTTGCCCCATTGTTGTACTTCATTAAGTATTTTGTTTGGTGGAAAGGACACTTAGGAGCAGGAATAAAGATTTTCTAGGAATCTAGCCGCATAGCCATCTTTTCTGAATGGGTGAGGATCTCCCGTTGTTTCATATGGCTTCCATAGGAGTCTTTTATGGATGTCTCTAAAGCTTTAATGTTGCCAGGCCATTCATGTAAAAGAATTGCCATCAGAGGAGTGATTTCACATAGGGGCTCTTCCTTATCTTACTGGGATGTAGTCTTGTGTAGGTTTTGGGTTGACGTGGTGCTTCTTATCATAATTATTTGGCTCTTGCAAACTATAGTGAGACTCTTTCATTGGTTTATAAAACAATTAATTTGCCATTACCACTATCCTCACTCTACCATTTGCTGTTGCAGAGCTTGACCCCTCGAAAGGTTCAAAAAGATGTGTTTGAAAATTTGATTTCCATGGTTTCAAATACTCTATTCATAAATTCTGCTGTGGTCCATAATGTTTCTGGTCTTTTAGTTTACCAACCTGGTAACTTTTATATTAGCTGTTTAGCTCTTCTGATAAGATCTTCCATTAAGATTAATGATATTTCTTTCACTGCTAATAGTATCATTCTACTTCCAACTCAGAAGCTTTTTATCCCTCTGTAGTGTCCTGTTCCGCTAAAGGAGTTCTACAAATTGTCACAGCCTCTGTGCTAAACCATATATCATCTTAGAAATAGATTGACAAAACAGAAGAGGATTATTGTATTTATAACACATAAAAATTAACTTTTCTCTGTTGGTTGGGACACATGAGATTTGGTTTGGACAAGTGAAATTTGGTTTGGAGGTGTCTTTGCAGCCAATATATATGATGATAGGAAAGACAATAAAAGAACATAATCCCTTATTAGAGTACAGAAGTATGGCATTTGAAAGGTTTCCAAGGACATACATTACACTCTCTTGGTGTCCAACTACATTTCAGCTATGTTAAAGAAATCAATAGGATCTCAGTGTCTACAGCTTGCTTTTTTGACATTTCAGACACTCATTCTCTTGAGGAGACTTAGTCTGAATGTGTTATTATGCTGCAGTGAGAAAGAATTTCTGCTATCTAATGAGCTCTGACCAATGTTCACATCCTGCAGCTGGTCAATGAAGAGGGGGAAGAGTAAATCTACCTAAAGTAATGTGTGTACTTTGTTGGTTTCAGACCCTCGCACATTCCTGGCACCGGTCCCTTGCCGGTTCTGGCTGTTTCCCTTTATTCCCCTTAAAATCTATAAACCAAACTACATTCAAAACTTCTTGCTTAAACAACCCTTTTAGTGGACAGGGGGCTGCAGACAGGGGAGTTTGAGAGGGAGTTTGACAGAGGGAGGCTTATGATGGTTAGGAAGACCCACAACACCTGTGCCAGCACTGCTTCTGTCTCCTCCACCTGCGCCTGTAGCCAGACAGAGCGCCTGAGCATGGATGCTTCTACCCAGATCCTGGTGTGGTTTTGCAGAGACTGTACCTTGCAATTTCCACTTATTGATATCCAGGCTGGGGGGACCATCCAATGTGAAAGGTGCCTGCTGGTGGAATCTCTCAGGCAGCAGGTGGGAGAGCTACAGGAGGAGGTGGCTAGGTTGAGGAGCATCCGAATCCATGAGCAATTCCTGGACAGTGTCCATGTGGAGACAGCTGAGGTAGCTGTCCCAATACACAGGACTGCTGATACACCACTGGTGGAGGAGGAGATGGCTCAGGGTGGACACTGGCAGCTGGTTACTTCTGGCAGCAGGCAGTACTCCACCCCTGCTCCGAACCCTCCTGCCGTGGTAATACAGTCCCACTGCTGAGCTCCAGTTCATTTGCAAATTTGACACCATCAGATCAGGATTAAACAAAAACTGTGAATGGCTATCCAACTACAGAAGCAGTTTCTCCTCCCTTGGTGTTCACACCTCAACTGCTAGCCTCTGGAGATTTGTTCAATGGTAAAATGTCAATTTTGAAAAAGAGGGACTCAAAGTTGTGTCCCAAGATAGGGAATTACTTATGATTACTGTTGTGATTCTGCACGGATTGAACTCCATTAGGCAAGCATATGACAATCTGAATGTGTGGATTACTGTCCCTGTATAGCTTCAGATTTTAAACTATAATACTTTTCCTCAGCTCTCCTTTTTGAAGGTCTGAGTTTTCTCTTAAAGAACCAGCATCAAATGTTCACATCACTGAGGCTCAGTAGATCCTTGTTTTAAAAATTATTCTTATTTTGAAATCCAAAGCTAGCCATTAATTGCAGATAGGCCCTCTGGTTTCTGTTACTTATAACAAAACAAGTGATATACATTCCACAATAAAATACAACCAGTTATTATTTACATTTCTGTCCTATTCATTGTCCACGAGGCAGAACAATAAATTGTGCCTCTAATAATATAGGTTATAGTAAGGATACAACAGGGAATGAGGAAGGAACAGGATGAAGTTGGTCCATTGCTTAGAGGTGAGCAAGTTGTATTTATATCAGATAGAAAAGGAAGCAAAATATTTATAACAGTGCATTTCCTAGTCAGAATGTAGATTGAGACAAAGAGACTGAAAGCACATCTTCATCTGCACCACATGACTCCACTTCAGACACCTGTGTCTGGTTTCATCTCTTTTATCAGTAATCTTCTTCAGAAGTTTCTGTGCAGAGAATACATTCCCAGACAGAAAGAAAAGTCTTATTATTCTACATCTCCTAGACCTTTGCAAGAAACACATGGGATGGGGAGATTCCTTCACTAGTAAATCTATTTATAGTACAAGCAGTATTTTTCTCCTTTGCTGGCTCATAGAATTCAAATCAGGAAAAAATAGTGAAGTCTTTTTTTTCCCCCTTTCTCTCTCTCTCTCTCCCCCCATCTCTCGCTCACTCCCTCTCTCCTTCTTTCAAAGGGCAGCTAAGATTTTCTCCCTGGTACAAGAATCAACAGGAGATACAAAAGGGCAAGAGAGTACTTGTAGATGCAGGTTTAATCTTTTCAATATTTTGTGAAATCCAGTGCCATCTTTCAACATACACAAGAGCATTCCCACCAGAGCAAGAATTTTAATTTCTACAGTATCCCCAGAGGAGGCTCTTTCCCTTCAGGGATTTCTATCTCATTTTGTTCTCATCTTCAGCCGACTATCCCTGTTTCACCAATATTTTTAATTTCATGAAACGCAGACCTGGCTCCACTCTTTCATGACCTCCAGGCTTGATTATTACAATTCATTAGGAATGGAGCCGTACGCCTTGAAAAGGCTCTGATTGCTATTAAAGCTGAAGTCATTCTGCTTAGCAACACAGATCACCATGATATCATCCTGGATCTCCACTCTCTGCACTGAGTCCCCATTTAATACAGAGTCCAGTTCCATGCTGTGTTCTGAAATTCAAAGTCTTCTGTTGGAAAGGCCCAAGCTACCTGATAGATCTACTCTCCCTCTGCAACCTTGGTCTCCTATGAAAAACTGGAGGTTCATGCAGATGACGGAACTTTCACAGGAGCTGGGGCTGGACTATGGAACTTGCTTTTGCAAGAGATAAGAGCAAATATGGAAGTAACCACTTTGAGAACTTCAGCTTAACTTTCCCTCAATAAGTTCTTCACACATGGACACAAATATAAACAAATGAGAGACCTAAAAATAATCAAGCTATTTCTACAAAAGGTAGGGAAAAGGAAGAAAGAGAGAGAGAGAGAATGAGATTAATTCTATTGTAAAGTTCCTGGGAGAGGTGTAAATACCTAGGTGGATAATTGTCACCTCTATCTTGTCTCTTGTGTTTTCCACTTGTCTTAGATGATTCTCCAGATGTTCTAGTTTCATTCCTATGGTAGAGAGATGCCACTTTATTATGGAACTTGTTTTCTAGATGGACCTGCACTTGATCTGGGTTTAAGCAGTTCTCAGAAGGAAAACTCTTCTGCTGCAGGTGTCAGTAGAGCAGTATCTATGCTCAGTAAATATTAGATTTGTAATGCAAGAGTGAGATGGTGGGTCTGTGGTGAGTAAATGGGTGTTTGGAGCTGGATGGTGGGGCTCTGTGCATGTGTGTGTGCGAGAGAGAGAGAGCAAAAAATAGGTGGTGCAGTGAGGCGTGGGGGAGCTATTGGGGGGGGACAGTGAGTCATTGTGGGCACATGTAAGGGTGGCTGAGGCCATGTGTGTGTGTGTTGTGTGTGTGTTGTGTGTATGGATGTCTGTGGTGTTTTAGTGGCAGAGTGTGAGTGACAAGTGTGGACAAGCAGTAGATATATAGAGGAATGGGGAATGGACGTTAGGACATAAGCAGAATGGGGTAGAAAAGAGGAAGAGACTGGTGATGACAAAGAGAGGGAAAGAGAAGAAAGGAGGAAGCTGAGAAAAAAGAAAACAGTCATTGAAGGGAAGGAGGGGTTCTCCTGAAAGAACATGGAGAAGAAGCTTGAAGGGGAAAAACAGCCCAGGGAAAGAATAGGGGCAGAGAAGGGCTACTAGGATGATCAGAGGAATGGAGAACTTGCTTTGCGAGAGGAGACTTAAGGAGCTTGGCTTGTTTAGCCTAACAAAGTGAAGGCTGAGGGGAGATATGATTGCTCTCTACTAATACATCGGAGGGATAAACACAAGGGAAGGAGATAAATTATTTAATTTAAGGGCCTATGTTGGCACAAGAACAAATGAATATAAACTATCCATCAATAAGTTTAGGCTTGAGGTTAGAAGAAGGTTTTTAACCCTCAAAGGAATGAAGTACTGGAACAGCTTTCCAAGGGGAGTAGTGGGGCCAAAAAACCTAATCAGTTTCAAGACTGAGCTTCATAAGTTTATGGAGGGGATGGTATCACCAAGTTGCCTACAGTGGCATGTAGCCAATCTGCAACTGGTGTTAGCAGATATTTCTAACTGCCAGCAATGGGACACTAGATGAGGAGGGCTCTGAGTTATTGTAGAGAATTCTTTCCCAGGTGTCTGGCTGGTGGGTCTTTCCCACATGCTCAGGATCTAATTAATTGCCATATCTGGGGTTGGGAAGGAATTTTCACCCAGATGAAATTGGCAAAGACCTTAAGGTGGTTTTGCCCTCCAGTGCTGCCATGGGTCACTTTCTGGTTTGAACGAGAGTAAATGATGGATTCTCTGTAATTTGAAGTCTTTAAATCATGATTTGAGGACTTCAGTAACTCAGCCAGTGGTTAGGGGTCTATTATAGGAGTGAGTGGGTGAGTTTCTGCTGCCTGCAATGTTCAAGAGATCAGACTAGATGATCATGGTGGTCCTTTCTGGCCGTAAAGTCTAAGTCTTTGAGTCTGAAGGAAGCACTGAGGAAGGAGCTGCCACATCTCACCTGTGCCTGACTATCACTCCAGCCATCACCATTCAGATCCTGACTGCCTTTCTCACTGTTCTGGTTCTTCCCCTTGAATTGTACACTAGGCCCCGCTATCAGGCCCCTCAGCTTCATTCACCACTGAGACCCTTATCCTTCCATCTACCCCAGGTACAGAGGAGGGCTTTCTTCTCCCTGCTCCATGATGTTAAGTCTCTGCATGTGCAACCCAAACTTGCATTAGCCTTTTTTGTCTGACATAACACATTGCAAACTCAAGTCCAATTTGCTGTCCACCACCATCCCAAAGTGTAAGTCTCTGAATTTATGCTTTCCAGGTTGCTTTCTTCCTGCTGTGGATGGTTCTTCCTAAAATGCATTAATTTGCTGCTTCCTTTTCACTAAATTAGATCTCAGTGTGTTATTTACTGTCTATATTTCCAAGCTCAATACTGTAGGTCCTTTTTATTATTATTTACCAGTCATGACTGCCTTTTGCAACAGCTCCAAGTATTCTCTGTAATGTTCATGTACATGCTGTTTACCTCTTCTTTAATATCAATGTTAAAAGCAGAACTAATTTCAAACCTTTCAGCAGCACCATTGCACACCTCCCCACAGTATGCTGCCATTTATCATCACACTTTGTCTAGGAACCTTCATTCTGTTTTCAATCTATGTGACAGTGCTCATGTCCAAGGCAATTTGAATTCATTTTGTGAGATTTAGTGAGATGCTGTATTAAATCCTTCATTAAAATCATGCTGTATCTCTTTTATTCACTGTTTCTGTAATTCTATCAAAAAAGCAATCACGTTTTTTTCCGGCATGATTCGTTCCTTCTAAACCCATGCTGCGTACTGCTCCTGGTTCTATTATCCTCTCAATGTTTGCAGGGTTTTTTTTTCTCAGCACTTGTTCTGTTATTTTGCTAGAGTCTGAAGTTAGACTCACTGATTGGTGAATGAATGAAGGATCAATCATCTTTCCTTTTTCAAAGCTTAATGTCACACTTGTTTTGTTCTACTCCTCTGTTTGTGTTCCAGTTCTCCATGACTTTTCAAAAATAATTGTCAGGGGTTCAGCATTTTTAGTGTACACCCAGGGATGCACGTCCTCGGGATTTGCTGATTGAATGTTTGGATTTTCCAAGTATTTCTTTACCTGCATGTTATCAATAGCTAGTTTTTCATGTCTTTCTTATTTTCCAACTGTCAGAAGTTCTTATCTTTATTTTTCTTAACAAGCACAGACGTTAAAAATGTATCTGCCTTAGAATCATAAATTCCAGCACCCTCCTCATTTACTAATGGGCCTACTTGCAAACTACTACTTTTCACTCACCTTTCACCTCTTATTAATCCCTGTGGCTAAGGTTAACCCATTCTGGGCTCAATCGTGTGAGGAACTGAGCACTCTGGTCCTGATCCAGCAAAGCACCTAAGCACATACTTAACTTTAAACACCTAAGTCCTAATGATTTCTATTGGATTATTCACATGCGTAAAATTAAACGTGTGTCTAAGTGCTTTGCTGGGCTGCAACCAGAGGTCTCTGCCCCTTTCAGGAACAAACCCTTGATTGTTGCTGCCATTATTAACCCACTTTGTATATTCTTGTTCGTCCCCCCCCCCACGCCCATTAATAAATGGAGTGGGGTTGTTCACTACTTTATGGTGTGTGCCAGCTCTTCATTTCATACATTTTCTATTTTTCATAAGGTTCTTACTCCATAGGTTGGGTTTATGAATTTTCCCTAACTTAAGGCCTGATTCACAGCCCTTAGGAGTCAGATTCTTCCTGTTGACCAAAATGGGCTTTGGATCAGGCTCTTAGTTACCAGCCTTATCTGTTATTTAATTTGGGTCCCCTTTTCCATTTATCATCCTCGGTGGGTTTTTTTTTGTTTCCCCCCCACACACACTTGTAGCTCTCTTTCCCTCCAGTGTGCTGCCCCATAATAAAAGACCTTTCACTTTCCTGCTCACTGACAACCTTCCCAAAGCTATTAACTGCCTCTCAGCAGCTGGAGTGGTATTTTCAGTGCATTGTCCTGTGATCACATGTTCTCATGAGTGGCTGCTTGCCTGTATGTGTCTGCCACCTCCTATAGAAAGAGGCTGATGTATGTGCACAATTTCCTATATGAATTTTGCAGACTTATTTTCTTGAGCTACGGTAATGTTGTTCCAATTGCCAGTATCTCTTAATAAGGATGTCATGGGATCACAGAGGAGAAGAGGCACTCCTAGATGCAAACCCTTCATCACCAACCCCCTGTAAAGCACAATAGGCTTGTTTCATATGGGGCACCTGAAGCTACAGATGGATCCTGTCTATAGTTATACCACCTCGGGCTGTGATTTCTGAAGCTAAATAGTGTCAGAGTGTATCAATATTTAGATGGAAAAGCTCCATGATAAACCCAGATGCTTCAGAAAGTAATGCACTCTTTTCTTGGCATCAGTACTGAACCAGTGCTTCAGCATGATTTTAGCAGGCATTGGATTCTTAGAGTATGTCTTTCCCAGGGCCGGCTCCAAGCACCAGCCAACCAAGCACGTGCTTGGGGCAGCACCTGGTAAGGGGCGGCCAATCTTGGGGGGGCGCTCAGGGTTGAGTTTTTTTGGGTTCGGTCGGGCGGCACTGGGGGTGGGGTGGGTTGTTTTTGTTTTGGCAGCTGGCACGCGGGGGGGCACTGGGAGGGTGGGATTTGGCAGCGACACTCCGTGCGGGGGGGGGG